>NC_087249.1:22711900-22864400 GCF_037042905.1 Lytechinus pictus
TTCTTTTGCAATGAATAAATAACGAATATTTGCAACAAGAACACAAATAGCGCCTCTAAGAAGGGATTTCTTTACGCTTGTGGCCCAGTGGATTAGTCTTCGGACTTTGAAACAGAGGGTCGTGGGTTCGAATCCCAGCCATGGCGTAATTTCCTTCAGCAAGAAACTGATCCACAATGTGCTGCACTCAACCCAGGTGAGGTAAATCGGTACCGGTAGGAAGTAATTCCTTAAAAAGCTGTGTGCGCTATGAACTCCTAGCTTAGACGGGTAATATAGGAGCGCCTTGAGCACCTAATTACAAGGTGGATATGTGCGCAATATAAATACCCTATATTACTTTGTAAGTAGGAAATTGGGGTAATTGAAAGTCGATATAATTTAATGAATATGGTTACAGAAATTAGAATATACATATGATGTAATATAAACCTTAATAAAATGTCGCTCTATTTCCTTTCTTATTAATGTTGTGAAACGTAAAACTGTCCGGGGGTGACTTGTTTAACTCGCCAAGGCGCTTTGGCGAGTTTTTACAAGTCGCCTTCTCGTCTCAGACAAAGCGCCTTGGTGAACATGGTGAATTTATTTTTTTAGGCAAGGCGCCTCGGTGAGTTTGTACAATTCACCTTCTCGTCTTGGACAAGGCACCTTAGTGAGTTTGTACAAGTTGCCATCTCGTCTTAGACAAGGCGAGTTTTTACAAGTCGCCTTCTCGTCTTAGACAAGGCGACGTGATGTGTTCGTACCAGTCGCCTTCTTGTCTTAGACAAGGCGACTTGGCGAATTTGTACAAGTCGCCTTCTTGCATTCTCGTCTTAGAAAAGGCGACTTAATTAGGGAATGTGTACAAGTCACCTTCTCGTCTTAGACAAGGCGCCTTGGTGAGTTTGTACAAATCGCCTTCTCGTCTTAGATAAGGTGGCTTGGCGAGTTTGTACAAATCGCCTTCTCGTCTTAGGCAAGGCGCCTTGGCGGATTTTTACAAGTCACCTTCTCGTCTTACTCAAGGCGCCTTGGCGTGTTCTTACAAGTCGCCTTCTCGCCTTTCTGGCCTTTGCGAGTTACACAATCAACAAGTCGCCTTCTCGTCTTAGACAAGGCGACTTGATGTGTTCGTACCAGTCGCCTTCTTGTCTTAGACAAGGCGACTTGGCGAATTTGTACAAGTCGCCTTCTTGCATTCTCGTCTTAGAAAAGGCGACTTAATTAGGGAATGTGTACAAGTCACCTTCTCGTCTTAGACAAGGCGCCTTGGTGAGTTTGTACAAATCGCCTTCTCGTCTTAGATAAGGTGGCTTGGCGAGTTTGTACAAATCGCCTTCTCGTCTTAGGCAAGGCGCCTTGGCGGATTTTTACAAGTCACCTTCTCGTCTTACTCAAGGCGCCTTGGCGTGTTCTTACAAGTCGCCTTCTCGCCTTTCTGGCCTTTGCGAGTTACACAATCATGTCGGCTTATCGGGGCACTCTTCAGCTTATTCTCTAGAGACATATGTCTCAAGCTCCAAAAAATTATTTTAAAGTGATTTTTTTATTGAATTTTTTTTTTATGAACTAAACGAGTGTCGTATATACAAACTATTAAACTAACCAAAAAAAAATGAATATTAATATCATTCTAATAATATCCCTTTTCAGACTTTTCCTACTTTTTTTATTTGGCGCAGGCGGTATTTTCCTCTGAAGGACAAATGTAGTGGGTAACCAAAAAAAATAATGATCAAATGAAAGATGTCTGACGTTATGTTATATGATGAAATATGTGCTTGGATTATAGGAAACGAATCGTAAGGTCATTATAGTTGAGAAGTTGTTTGTTCTTTCATAGGTAAACACGTTAGAATTCTCAGCTGTTGTCCTTCCTCAACGAATCTCCTCCCCCTTCTTTCTTTTCAATTTCGACTTTCAAAATTATTCAGTAAATTCAAGGAAAGTATCTTGGGAGGAAATCGTTCCTAATCCTTTCTAAATTGTTTCCCCGAGGCAAACGCATTACAAGTATTAACATAAAACGCTATGACGCTTATGGATCCGACGATCGCATTTGACCACCACTCGCCTTCAACACTGATCAAGTTCAAAGAAGTTTCAAAGCTATGTATCAACGATGTGACAATCTCAAATGATTTTTTTCAGACTAGTATTTTGTGGATTTGGGTGAAACGGAAATCATCCCTTGTTTTGACGTTGGATCAGTCGCATGTCGTCGTCACATAATTGACTCCAATTGTTTTCTTTTTGTCCCGCGTGATGAATCCATCTTAGAGTTCACGCGATGGCAGGCGGTTCGAGAGTATCCTAATGCAAAGTTTTTTTTTTCGACTTGAACCTTAATATACTTATTTAATTTCTTAGTTAATTCCAATAGTCAGGGGCGACACCAGAGTATATAGGAAGAGGCCAAGACAATCAAAAGGTGACGAAGAGTTTTTTAGAGCATTCTTGACTTACACGACCCGTTCACCCCCCCCCCCCTGCCGTCTTTATCTTATTTCACTCCTTTTTTTCCTTTTATTCGCTACCTGAAAAAGTAATGACGGCGGTCATCCTGGACCCTCATGGTAATGCTCCTGTGGAACTTGAGGGCGCAACAGATGGACCACGTCAGTATACACTGTTTTATAAAATGTATCGCTGTTACTTAGCGTGATGAGCATGTTTGTTTGGGGGTTTTAAAGGCTAAATTTTACACTTTAGTCAGTGAAGATTTAATGACACTTAATAGTTCTTAGTAATTATAATCGGCACATCTCTGGTTCCCACTGTATAATAGCAATAATATTTAAACAAGCCTGTTTATCAAATGCAATTTGATTTTTAACCAAGAATAGTTTGGATTCATACACATTTTGTCAATGAACTTTAAGGATCAGAAGTAAAATGTAACTACGATAAGGGATTGTGAGAGCTTTGAATCAGTTGAAGTTAAAATCTCTTGTCACGAAAAGTTCTTAAACGGAACTTCAAAGGCGAGAAACACCCAAAAATATTTACAAAATGGATACTTTTTAGCGTCTTTCCCAAATCTCCGTTTAGACGTAGACTTGTTTTTTCGATACCATAAGCAAATTTGTAAATCAAAAGGATAAATTGAATATGATGAATGCGTAACATGTGGCCAGTTGTGACTTGTCACAGCGGCTACCTCTTTTTTACTGGGGGATATCATTTCGATCATCATCTCCGAGTTACGCCTGGTAGTTGAACTTGATTAATGTGTTATGCGTATCCAACTTACGGGATTTAATAGAGTCCAACGTATTTACAACATGATCGATGACTTTTCATGACAGACACGGGCGAACAAGGCGGTAAGGTGTTGATATACATGCCAAAACAAGATTGGATACAAGAATGGCCCATATCCAAAGTAGAATAACCCACATTCTCAACCTTTTTTTTAAAATCACAGCACAGTCACTCCTAGCATCATTTGCCAACTTATGTAAAACTCAATAACTCAAAAGGCCATAATCGGTTCATTGTATAGAGTTAAAAGTTGATTTAGTAATGGACCAAATCGAGTAACCTGCCAAATCAAGTTAACGATCCAGAAAATGATCAGAAGATTAGATAATAAACAATAGCGTAGCCAAATAAGGTTCTATTTTAGTAAACTTTCCATCTGGAAGTTATACATCGATACATTGGCTTTAGCAGCATTATCATGCAATAAAAGTACAAACACGCAAAAAAAGCAAACGCCATTTGGAATTAATTGTCGGGGGAGAATTCAGGATTTTTAGCTTCTCATATAGTCATAGCAGCCAGGAAATCGGAACATGTTCCCGTCTAACATAACGAAACTTCCTCTGTAAATCAAATGGGTGAATGTTGAGCAAGTTGAAATAGGCTATACGCTATGGATGATAGTTAAAGGGAAAAAATCACTCTGACTCAGTCGAAGTTGTTGCATTTTAAGCCTTTTAGAATATCAAATCAACTATTTCATGAAGTAGGGAAGTCTTGGGAAAACTTTACCTTGTTCAAATAATCTGCAATTCCAAGGTTCAAGTTCTCCATCAAGCGTAGACCATGACGCGGGGACTGATGAGGCTTTGGGGGGTTCTTCCGCCCTACCCCCGCCATCTGCTTGTAATAGGGGGTCTATCAAGCAATCGCCTCCAGGCATTGAGTGGGAAGAAATTTCCAAATGAGCTGGAGGGTAAAAACCGGGGCAGACCAGAGCCTGATGGGTGATGTTGAACCGCCCTCTAGAGATCGTTGCCAACAGGGTTCAGAAGGATACAGCAGATGAGTTTTTAGGTCATCATACATGTATCATTCCATGTCATTTTGTCGTAACGGGTCCATAGATTTTCCACCTACATGATCATCAACCTAATATCCACCATCCTGGAAAAGTAATGGAAGGCAATAATTTATTGCAGTGGTTCCTTGGTCCGGTGACCATACAACGATAATCAGGATTCGATACCAAGTGGTTCTGCGTGACAACTCTGGGCATACCTCCTCTACCACTAAATCCACAGAACTTATGATGGTCTAAAATCACCAAATCTGCTCTCAGCTAGCTACTTACCTGCAAATATCCACGTTGACTTAAATATCCACATTAATTAGAGAGAAAAAATACCATAACCATAACAGCGGTGTTACCATATCAGGATTTGACAAAAATTCTTTACTTATACCGTACACTCAAGAAAATTCATTGGGTGAATTGGCTAGGTTAAAGTGTCGGTTTAGAGTGACTACTCTCCAAGAAATTTTGACTACTTTCTAGTCGTATATGAATGACTAGGCATGTCAGTGGCTTCCAGCTGACTAGTCATCTGATCATTTTTGTGGAAAGGGTTTTGGGTTGTAGTTTAATAGCAGAACATACGGTTAAGGTCTGGCCCTACAAATAATGTCAGACAAAATACTGAATGCGAAAATTTGTGCTGATTTTTAGGGGTTTTAGATAGCACTTATTGACAATTTTGTTTATTTATTTTCAACTTGTATAAAATTTGTCATATTACTTGAGGTAATTGAATATAACATAGAGTTCATTTAAAGTGCAAAAGGAAAAAAAATCCACCATTAAAGTGAAGGAATGGGTGTTGTTAGGGCACTCTGGAAGAAAAGATGGAGTAAAAAATTACCCAATATTGTGTAAAAAGGGAAATGCATGTTTGTTGGGTAAGATTTTGTCCCATACTATGCAAAAATGCATGTTTTATGAGTAAATTTCAAAGAAACATTGGCCAACAATATTTGGTTTCATTTTGCCCAACAAACATGCATGTTACTTGTTTACCCAATGTTATGGGTTACTTCTTTTAGAGTGGACATGTCACTTATCATTGGTCAAGATCTCTCAACAACAAAACAATGCGTTTGCAACGGACACACTTGTCGGTCTTGGCAGGAAAGAAATTGAACCAAATCGAAAAGCAAGGGTTCGGCCATGTCAAAAGGGGTTTCGCCTTGAATAATAGCATGCAAAAGAGTAATCGTAAGTTCCATTATTATCAAAATCACCAAACAAACTATTTTCTTTTCTCCAAGGTTATCTTGATGACCCGCTTACTTCACCGTGTCCTGGCAAAACAAACAATAGCTGTTAATAATTTAATCCCCCTTTTCATCACTTCTTACTTCATCCAAAACGATCATATTTTTCTTTTGAAAGGTTTTAAAGGATACAATTAGCTCTGCATATTAGCGGGTGTTAAAAGGTAGCCGCCATTTGATCAGATAAATGATGATGATTAGTTCAAGTATCACCCTAATGTTGATTTTTATCTATTTCATTGTGTTTCTCTACGGGTGTAACCTAACAAGAGAGCCTACTTTTACATAAAAGTTCAATCTAATCATATACTTAGCGATATAGATAAGCATGGTTGTATCTTTTGTTGCTGAAATAAGTGTTTCTACTATATTTAGTTTTCCCCTTTGGATTATACTAACAAGATATATCTGTAAACCGAGAGAGCATTGATTTTAGGATTTCATTTCCCTCCTGATAGGAAAGTAGACAATACTTTAAAATACAAGTTTGGGTAATCTATAACAGCGCTTCTCAAACGGTGGCCGCGAGAGGCTCCAGAGGAAGAAAAAAATATGGAAAAAACTATAGTATATTTCACAGACCTGGACCTGTCCGAAAGTCCGAATAATTATGACTTATTTGATCGGTCTACGTGGGTCAAACAAAGCTAAAGCATGCTTAGTTATCAAAATTCATTTAATGTGATAGCATTGATATGTCATGTACTGATGTAATTTTGATTGTATACTGTTTTTTACTTTATATTAATTGTATTTTATTTATTTTGTAAATCTTTCTATGTCAACGGGGCTCTTGTTTAGCAGGCCTTTGGGCTTTGAAAGAACTACCATGTTTTTAAATAAAACTGAATATGCATGTTGCAATATGCATACACATTAATTATATGATGGTTTCTATCTAACTTTGACGTGAACCTCATCATGTATTGTGGAGAATGTAGTTAACTGTTACCCATTTACCCGACCTTTGCGAATGCAGTTAGTTCTTGAACTGTTTGTTTCGAACGTGCTTTGTCATAGCTTTGTGTTAAAATTTCAAGTGTCATACTTTCATAAAAAAGACCCTTTTTTAAAGCGATTTAAAATGGCGAGGAAGGAAACAAATCTACTATTGAAAAGTCTCAGAAGGTAACTGTAAGAAAATAGGACACTGAATACATTAAATTTGGATTCATCATAACTGGCAGTGATGCAAAACCAAAAGCAATGTGTGTCGAATGTTGCAGGTATTCAGCATTTTGTTAGGTTATGTTGTCCTGCTTGTACAATGTTTGGGGGCCGGGTTCAAAGGCCGAGCCACTGAAAGTTACGCACTAATATGCTCAATAATCATTGCGTATCTTTGAGTCGAGACAAGTAGTCGTATCGCCTTCTCAAAATTTTGGTAGGTGGGCCTCGAAACAAAATTGAGAGTCTAAGTGGGCCTCGAGGAAAAAAAGGTTGAGAAGCGCTGATCTATAAGAATAGGCCTACCTACTTATTCTTGATCATTAGAACTTGGGAAAATGAATTTACTTAATAGCGTACTAAACCAGGGAAAAAGTACAAAGATTAAGCTCAATTTATCTCTAAAATGTATATAACATTGGCAGCTTGGAAAAAAAAAAACGCCCAGTAAATTGCTCTTAGGACCAATGCGAACGCAAATTGAAGTTAACTGAAGTATTTAGAACGAACCGCGTAAGTAATCTAAATATTTTCTTTTTAAAAACGGGAAGAAAGACAGAGAGAGTTGTTTATTCGACTATTTTAATCAGACACCATGTTTTATTCTTATCATGTTCATTGGGCCTTCTTTTTCACGTGCCCTAAACGATTTAATCCCAAAGCACATACCATTAGCAAGATTGATCACAATTAAATTGAGTTTCGTGGGCGATTCCCATTGATATTTTTGGAGGTTAACAGAGGGTAGGGGTGACTTTCTACAAACCACTTGGGGAAAGTGAACTTGGTATGATGGAACAACACTTTCTGCGTGGGTAACTATTCATCATAAGTTTGGTCGGATTTCTAGCAACAATTGTCAGCAGGTGAAAGGATTTGAATTGAGGAGGGATAAGATATTATCGTTTCCTCCTCTATCTATCGGCATGTGCGTGGATTTGTCCCTTAACCAAAACAGGCTTACGTTGTTGTATTTTATGATTGATTCTTTAAAACAGGCTTTCCCTCTTTAACGAGAGCTTCTAAAGACCACTTGCTTAAATGGACTGATACAATCGTGTACAGAATTTCATTCTTAGAAATATTTGGAAAGGATGTCAAAATGAACCCACAATGCACCATTCTCACGTGTAAAAGCTGAAAATGCAGTCACACCGGCATGTTAGCTCAAGACCGACAAACGCTATTGCGTTATCACCAAAGCATATCATCGGTCGGATTGGAGTCGGTTTCGTTTTGTGTAACTGTACTGGGAGAGGACATTAACAGACTCAATCACCTCACTTTACACTGTTCTGGTCCAAATGTGCATTTTTATTATTATATTTGTGTTGCTTTGTTCATATTTAGTTTGTAGGAGGAGGTAAAGGGTTAACCGTGATAAACACGTGTTTCTTATCGTAATAAGATATGAAGTTACTAGACGTACATTTTAGTATAGCATTTGTAAATCTGATATTTCAAGTTTTAGATTTGTCGATACATAAAATAGAAAAATGTTTCATCGCACAGACACAAAGTTAAAAAAGAGATCTAATATCTAACAGTATTATTAGTTTTTAGAAATCCTTAAAGATTGCACAATCAAGGAAGGTGATGCCAAACGTTGAAAGCAGTTATATTCGTTAAATATTTTGGGTTGATAATAATATTAAAAGATCTAGTGGCGAGTGTTAATTTTTTTAAATAAACTTTTAGGCTAGTGTGGGGTGGCTCTGCATGAATTTATCGCCCCTAAGCCTACGGTTTTGAGGATATTAGGGTCGGTTTTTGGCCCTGCCCATGGTAAAATATATGGGTTCATTTATTCAAAATTGTAACGTTAGATTATTTAAAATATTGATATGTCCCCCTTTAAAGAAACGTGTAATTCTGAGTAGAACTTTTTAAAGGTGTTATAGTCATTTTGTTAAATGAAGCGTAATTATGGAAGGCTTGTCCTGACCTACTGTATATATATACATCACAATGACACCACCTTTGTTACCATGTCAAATTACCACTTCCCAGGAATTTAGTGGTTACAATCTTTAATTGTTATTAATAAATGTGATTTATTGATAAATACATAACCTTTTTAGTGCTTGTTTGATTTCAATCAAACATTCACCAATTTGCTTTCTGATTTTCTGTTTTCTTTTCAGACAATTTTACATTTGGCTTATATTTCCCCTTTAATTTCCCTGTGTAATATATATTAATAAAGGATGGGTTTATTTGAGAAAGAAAGTGGGGATCGGTAAGTGTATTCCTTTGTTACCACCTTCAGATTATCTGCATATCTCGCTGTACGTCTTACCTGTATGTTACTGATCAGTACCATTACACTAAAAGTGGGGTTTCGTACTAAATAATTAAATTTGAACCAATAACAGTATTTAAAAAAGCGTTTTAAGGAGAGAAAGACCAGATTTTAAGGTGAATAAAAGGAAATTTTGTGGTTAGAAATTATAGAGTGTGAATTCATAAAATTAATGATATCCGTCAACAGAATGATGAATTATAGGCCACGATCAAGTCATGATGAATGTGATAAGTGAGCGCCACAATTTCGATTAAACCACAAGGATGGAGGCCTAATTAGACGCTCCGATTTAGCAGACCAAAAGGCGGGGTTTTATAAAGAGCTGTCCGTAAAATTACGCACAACCCCACGACAAAGGATGTATGGTAAGCCAATCGCGGGTTTCGGTAAATTTAGTTGAAAATATTTTACTGTAGAAAAAAAAAAGCACTAGGTATATCGGAAAGAATAATTCAATCATATGGATTTATTCAACTGTCCATTTACTTGTTTTCTTCAACCGCAAAGCACTATATTAATGTAATCCAGTGGACAATAAGAATGCTAAGAACCAAGTCGATATGCATAATTCATTCATACTTCCAGTCTTCCAGGGTACTATTTTACAGGACATTTTGCAACAATATACCCATCCCTCTCATCAGAATAGCACAAAATAATGGAAACAATATTTCGATCATTGTTCATCTTGGCGGTGGTGGAGAGGAGTATCTAATAGTAGTAGTATTGGTCATAGTAGAAATAGATAATGGCAGTAGTCCTAGGAGCAGGAGGAGGAGGAATAGTAGGAGTAGACTGTAGTAGTTAAATTGCAATAGTTAGTAGTAGTAGTAGTAGTAGTAGTAGAAGTTGTTGTTGTTATAGTAGTAGTAGTAATAGTAGTAGTAGTAGTAGTAGTAGCAGAAGTAGTAGTAGTAGTAGTAGTAGTAGTAGTAGTAGTAGTAGTAGCAGAAGTAGTAGTAACTACTACTACTACTACTACTACTACTAGTATTAGTACTAGTAGTAATAGTAGTAGCAGTAGAAGAAGAAAAAGTACTACTCATAGTAATAATAGTAGTTGCAGCAGCAGTTGTTGATGTGTCAGAAATATAGCTTTGTAGCTGACTAACAAACCAACCAAAGTATGAAGAAAAGTAAAGATGTAGAAATCGATGCTTCCGTTTCCCATTTTGATCATCGATAATTTCAGCCTGCTTTTAGGTCACTTTCGAATCTGTACCTTTGAGTTTCACTATTAAAAATAAGTCATGCTGTCATATTGGGTAAATTAATTTACTTTAGCCCCCTTGAGATTCTGTGTTTCTAGATGAACCTGTTATAAGGACAATTATGTCGCGTTATAGATATATAAATTGATTTTAATATGTTAAACCACCGGACAATCTGTACTTTTAGGCGAAAGTGTTAAAAGAACAATTATTAGGGCATGTTCTATATCGGCGATTCGCGGCTGTATCGGTAATGAATGACCGATATTATGGTTAACCGCATCCATCGGTGAATGGAGTTGATAAAAACAAACTGTGGGTTTTACTTGAGCCCTTCAACATTTAAAAAACCGCAGTCCCAGATTGCGAATCAAAACATTAACCTCATCGAAGTGAAAATCGGCCATGACGAATAAAGTGATGCCTGATGCATGTGTCTGCCACAATTTCCAATCACCAGGTTTGACGTCCTATCTGCTGCATTTTCTGTAATGTACTATTTTCCCCTGCTCAGTGTGTTTCAAGGTGTGTCAGCTCTATATGAAGGAGTGAGTGCAGTTATCTCTACTGAGAAATCAAGCAAGATGAAAATCCTCAATTTCTAACTAAACATCTGCTTACTTAAACCTACATTATTATTATTTTTTAATTATCATTATTATTAGTATTATCATTATCATTATTGTTATCATTATTATTATTTTTATTATTATTTCATACATGTGCGTCAGTTTCCATATCTGCGGCGCACCGCGGCGGTCTGTTCGCCTGATGTCATCAGTCGACAATGTGACTCGGTTACACTGTTAGAAAATTTATCCTTAAAGTAAAAGAAGTTCCTGCAGCAGAGTCTCGAGAACACCTGTAATCTTACCAGATTGCGTAATCTTACATTATATCATGTAAAATTACAGGAAATTGGTATTTGGCGTATGGAACCTTACAAATTTCCTTAAATAAAACACCCTTTTCCCCTTTTTAAACAGACTCGTTCTGTTAAATTGCAGAAAATTCCTATTTTATGAATTTACAGAATGATTCTGTTATTGCTTTCTGCAAAATCTTTTTTTTCTCTGTAAAATCAGGGTTTTTTAAACAGTGTATGTAATATGTATTGCAATATATTCTATGGTAGCTGGGCACTTCTCAAAAGTTTATGCAAACTTCGGAGTATATCCTTTCACCCATTTCTTGATATTAGAGTAAATTTGTACGAATTTGTACGGGTATATGCCTACACAGTTAGACAATTGCTCCTAAAAACAAAAAAGTTCCTGCAGCCTTTTTCAAGAGCACCTTTAATCTTACATTGTGTAAAATTACAGTAACCTGGTGTATAGGGTATGATGTAACCTTGCTTTAAAAAAAAGGCCTGTCCTGTTAAATTGCAGAAAAAAATTATGTAAAAACAATTTACATAATGGTTCTGTATTCTTTTTTGTAAAACTTTTTTTAAGAGTGTATATTTACGGATCTCATGGTCTTACATCTCGATTCTAACGTGATCATCCACCTGACAATTCCGTCTTTTTAAATCATTCCATCATTTCCTTATTTTCCTAATGATGATCTTGTTCGTTCTGTACTCCATAATGACCGTAAATGTCTCAAAATAACTCGAAACAGGGACATTCTGATTTTTTTTTACATGCACTCTTAAATTCTCCAGTTTGTTTGTAGCTACGGAAACCTTATCAATAACTTTCACTATATAAATATCATTGTATCGGTATGATCATTATATTGATATTGAGGACTGGATGATACATTATTTTTTAGACTCATGGATCAACATTTTTATTGCATTTGTCATAGGGACTGACAAAAAAGACTTTCGTATGTGTCTTAGATTTGTATGAAACAATGGAAGGCCTGTATGATACTTCATTCATTTCTTGAACTTCATGACCTCACAGTCTATACTGTTCTTCAAGAACCTCACGTGTCATTTAGTAATACAAGATATTACAAAGTTTTGACTGGTAAAATTCACCAGCATTTTCGTGTTTTTTAAACGTGCGAGAAGCGAGAAAACTTTGGTTTTTATCCATCTCACGTGATAAAATGATAATTTTCTTTTGTGTGTGAAAGTGTAACAGGGTAGCCATTTTGAGGTCGTGTGAAATTCAAAGAACAGTGGCCCTTGACATTGAAAGGTGACGGTGACCTACTAGATATTTAACTTGGGTGTAGATGGAGGATTGCTAATAGGGGGAAAGTGTCCCCCTCACGCATCCAGTTTTTCAACCTCAGTGCACCCTATGAAGGGTTTACCTCAGAATGTGTACATAAGTAAGGTATGGCCTATATAAAATATATAAAATTTTGTGTAATACGCTATTGATTGTGAACATTTACCCATTTTAATGTCCTTTTATTTTTATTTTTTGTCACATTTGCGGATGTTTCAATTTTATCCAACAACGGTTGGATTGATCTCGACCCATTTTTTAGAGTGTGGACTTAAAACGGGAATTTGAGGTAGGAAGTTTAGAAAAACACAACCAAAATAAATTATTTTAGCTGATAATGTGGAATATGTAGGTATATATGAGACAAAAATTGAAGATTCTTTCTCTTATTTCACCCCTTGTAATATATCATCTTTGATAACGTGGCTGTGTGCCATTACTCCTGATACGCCCCTGCATTTAGCACCTATGCCAATAACTTAATTGCTTTTCTTGCAGAGAAACGAGCGGGGAGGTGACAACGAGCTTACCAGCTACCTTCCACACTTTTCATCAATAAGAGTTTAGGGTATAGGGAATGTCGAACGAACTATTCTTTGTTGGTAACTGTACGTTTCCATATTTTAAAATAAAAAAAAGTTGGTGCATGGTTTATGGCACGGATTATATGGACCCACTCTACTTAGTTAACTTTTAACCTTACAAAGTGACCAATTGCATGTCATAATACACATCAGTCATTATATTACAATGTATTTGCCCTCCACCCTATATGCCCACTGCATTGTTTCTGGCACACATCACATAACACTCAAATCAGTTCGCCATTTATAATTCTCATCGTTATATCCTTATCGAAATAATTAATGTTAACTCAGGCGAGTCTTTGAAAAGACATGCATAACACTTCTTACGCTGTCACTTTGCACATGTTCTCCATCAATTATTTATTCTATCATCCCAGTTTGATTTGATTTTTATCAATAAGAATGAATCTGTCCGAAAAGCTGCAAATTTCGTCCTCTTCTGTCAATTGCTCCATCGTAATGTAACCTTGGGAATGTTCATGGTTCATTATGCTCAGAAACATCCCCAATGTCGCTCAAACCTTCTTGCAGTGTATTCGGTTTCTTCAACCGGCTTTAAACCCGATGTCCCGAATACCATGATTATCATAACTGCATATACTGACACGATATCAACATAAGTTTAGACCTCAAGGAATCACAAGGAACCTGTTGAGTCACACCCTAAGTATCTTCAGCTTGATAGCAAGATATCTTTTCGTTCGGGTAAGTATCCTCACGCAATATGGCGACACGGAAAACTCATCAGCATCATCACTGGCGCGCTCACATTGAACCTCCGAGACGACAAGGAGTGCATGATGTCCGACACTGCAAATCTTATCCAGGTATGCGCAGTGTGTTGAATGATAAGGATATGCGAATTTCAGTTGCCTAAAGAGCTTTTTGCACGATGGTACTTTTCACATGGGAACAACCGGTGGGTTAAATTGAAGGGGTGGGTAGGAGACACATCTGGTGGGAAACTTGATCTACAGACAGAGATAGATTGAACAGAACCATGGTAGACGAGGAGATAGGATGATTGATAAATGAAAATGTTACAAGATAAAGATATGGAAAGAAATGATTGATTTCTGGGCAGATGAACGAGATATAAATCACTTTAGAGGTTTACATCAAAGAAATGATAAAAATACATTTAGACGATTGGTAAGTAAGTCTAATAAAATCATCTTCTCCCTAGAGGAGCACGAAGGTTTTGATGAACTTCCTTTCACCAATTAACCAGGTAATGAAATTATTTTCTTGAATTTTTAACACCCACGGGATCACACACACATAGGAAAAATATAATAATTTTTAAACCACTCATGTAGGGCATCATTGACAAGGTCCAATGAATGGTAGTTTTAGTCAATCAAAATCTATAGATAATGAATGAGAAAAAGAAATACAAAACACATCATAGTGATGATGAACATGGTCCAATTAGCACCTCAGTCTATATAAAGTCTGAAAATGGTTATTCAATTATGAAAATGAAAGTAGCTTTTTCTGCACGATCTAGAGTCGAGTGTTTCTGGTTATCTCGACCCATTTTCCAGACAATCTTAACTATTGCATCTACGGGGACTCTCTCCATCAAATCACAATGAAAAGTAGTCAGAATTTTTTCTCGGTCACCCCTCTTTGAAAGCGAGGATCTGATTACACTATTCATCTATTTGCCCGTGAAAGGCGAGTCCTGAAAAAAGGGGGGTGAACCAGACAACACATCACACACCTTGAACTTCAAATTTGCACTTTTAATCTTTTTTTCACCAGAACCAGAACTTTAGATCGAAAGTGGAGCCATTGACCCTGAGGTTTTTACGTATTGTGGTAGACTACAGTAGACGGTATGTCCAGGGAGGACTAGCCTGAAACGAAAAGGCTATTCTCATGCCGTGATATTCTGAGTGTAAAGTTCTGTAAAATCTGAACAGGTGTATTAATCAGTGGGAACAGGATTTGGATTTGTTGATATAATAGACAACGTGATACCCTCTCTACTGTTGACCACATATAGTCTGGTTAATATTGCCGATATGAACTATTTTTATAATTAATACAATTTTTACCGTATTATCTGGCTTACACGAACGCGGAGACTAATGCGTCGCGTTCGACATGCACAGGAGGTTCACCGGCCAGTAATAAAAAATGTGAATATATGATCAAAGGGGTATATACCTTGTTCACATATTTTCTCAAGATGTAGTAGCTTAGTAAAACATTGTCTGCAATGAACCCCTGTTACATAATTTGCACTGGCTGCCTATGAGACAACAAATCATTTTTAAGGTAGGCCCTACTTCTTTTGGTATACACTTTACTTTAAAATAACCTAAAATAACCTGTTTGTCTTGATTGTTTAGAAATTTATGTCCAAGGTAGAAGAACTAGATCGTCTGAGGATCCACTTAAGTTGACATGTATAACTAACCGAAAACAGACCCACCGGAAATAGAACATTCACTGTCGCATCCGTAATGTAATGGAACAAACTCCCTTTCACATTGAGACAATCCCCAACAATTGAATCATTCAAGAAGTCAATAAAACCTTCTTTTTTTTATAGCTAACTGCCTTCATTTATATATATATATATATATATATATATATATGTGTGTGTGTGTGTGTGTGTGTGTGTGTGTGAGGGTGTGTGTGTATGTTTGTGAGGATGTGCGGGTGTGTCATTGTGTTGTTTTTGTTTGTGTATAAGCTAAATTAAAATTGTGAGCGCTTTGGGCCAAAAGTCACAATCGTATACTTCAGTTCTTCATTATCTACTAAATTTCCATTTCATTTCTTATAGGCAGAGTGAAAAATTCTTAGCAAAAATACTTATGTCCCTAATTTTGGGACAATTGATAGTGGCGTATATATTTGTTGTATTGAGGCAAGTAAACGGTGATGAAACATTCCCAAAACAGTAGTGCTAATAAATTTTGTGTTTGTGAGCTTTCTTACGATCTTCATTCTCTCAATATGAGTTTTCATTAGGTGCATAAAAAACACTTTAGAACATTCGCCTGCAAAGTATGCTTGATAGGTTTAGTAACAAAACATTAAAATAAACTATTACGTATGATGCAATATAATTATAATAATATCGTGTGGTATCTAATCTAGAAAGAGAGAAGTGAATATCAGTAGAAAGGTTGGGTTTAAAATCAAATATGTGGTAATCAAGTGCCTTTGTCCTCGTTTTTTCATCATATGGCACTTTGTGTATATGTTTGTTTCAAAGTATTTGTGTGACTTTATATTTAACTATCAAAGAAAAATATAAAAATGGTAACATATGTGCAGTATATTCAATCTTACATAGATCTAAATTCCTAGTGATTTTGAAAAAAACCCAGAAATCTCTAATATTAATGTCACATATTCACTTGAGAGTTTAAGAGAATGATTATGACTGTGATCTCATTCTTATTCATGGTTAGAAAGATTGCGATTGTATTGATTTCGTTTTTGGTTTGTACTTCTGACCAAGATGTAACAACATTTTGAAATAAAATCATCGGTGGTCATTGTCGTTTTTCGTCACCTTAAAGTTCGTCCCCGTAAAGTTCGTCCTTAAGACTTGTTGGCCGAGTCTTGCTTGGGTGAAGACAATAAAGCATTTCAGGTTGGATTGGTTTGATGACTCCCATTGGTTCGTGCCACGCTCTCCTCACAGCGGATAATCTCCCAATGGAAAACTCAGAAGAAAACACACCAAAGCAAAGGAACCAATCAACCTCCCATATCCACCCCAGATTGATTTATAGCCCTCTGTAAACCAACCCCTAAGAAAAATATTTCTCTTTCGCATGCCACTGCGATTCTACTTCAAATGAATATATTTTACACCTTATTTTCTTAAACAGAATAATGTACTTTGTGGAAAACTTGTTTCAAGAAACACTCCGGTTTGTCACGCCTCGTTAACTGGTTAACCCTTACCATACTTCAACTCCCAGATGCAGTGGTATATGCGTGATTTACAGATCTATGTGAAAATACGGGAAATTCCCATTTATTACAAGATAATATAGATGGAAAGTCGTGAATATTTTACTTTATTCGGTCACTGAACCTCAACAGTTTTTTTTACAATCATCACTCACGTAAAATGACTTTGTGCAATATCAGTCTATAAATTCTCATTAAAAAATATCCCCTACTTATTTTTGTTTCTTGTTCTTCAAGCGTAAAGCAGTAATTTGAGGGTTAATCAACTTTCCCAGAAATTTAAAATCTTTCTTTCGTATCGCACGAATGTTTTTATTTCGTCTTTAGAAATCGAAGAGATCGACATTTGCGCAAGTGCTAATCTCTGAGAATGCCCCTTGGCAAGCTTTACTCCCATTACAGAGGTGGCGGTTCCTCCCCAAATCGCTTTTCTTGCTGATTTGCGTGTTGGTTTTTACCAGTTGCCGTCCCAACATTGTACTCGAGATTTTCAATAGCTTGGATTGTTGATCAGAAAGCTGATCTGCTCTTGACCTTTTACGATTTGTCATCGTTCATTTGAAACTTTCTATGTACTTTAGGCGAACTTGGCAAGAGGTAGAATACACTGGCATTAATTTAAATGGCAGCCGACATAGTTCCTTCGTGCCGATTGTTGGTATTTTTATTCCCGCCTTGCCCCCTTGGTGAGGAATTTGTTTTCACATAAGAGCCCAAAATGCATTATTTGTGTTATTTTCTATGATTACCCCATCTGCTGGTCTTGAATTCGTCGCAAATGAGCGGCGTGAGCTTGCATGTTAACGGCACCCGTGGCCAGATCTCTCCCATGCTTTCTGGCGTCCGTGGGATGACGGTGGGACAACCCGATGAATGAATTAGTTAACAGTCAATATGCTACACAGAGATCGGGTGAACTACTTTGTAGCCAAATCTGTTACGGTTTACGCCCTCGAGGTTTAGCCTACTAAAGCACAGTAGACCTTGCACTTTATTTCAAGTTCAATAAAACAACCCTTAAATGCCACTGTTATTCAATTATAGACACTTTGCCTATTGTTACAAAACGTATCTTGCACGGAGAAAGCTTGAATAACGAAGACCACAATTGCGTAAATTACTAGGATTACGTAAATAATCGTTTATTTTTAAGATATTAAAAGGAAACAAATGCAAATAGAATCATTGTCCATTGAGACAACATTGATACATTAGCTTAATTTGACATAAATATTCCTAAACTAATTGAAAATTAAAGTACTATATCTAATTTGTCGGTGGAATTGTCACAACGTTCATACAGTAGTAACCGACTATAAACAGATCTATAAAATGAATGGAATGTTTATTTTATGATTATCCCGTTGAAATGATATTTTTAGATTAGAGGTTGGAAATATGGATAAAAATGATAAGGCACTGGTGGACGTAAGATTAAGCAAGTTTGATCATGTAGATTGTATACGACCCGATACCCTGTTAAAAGACTTGGGTAAACCAGTACCCAATATTGGGTAAAAAGAGAACATGCATGTTGTAAACATGCTTTATGGGTACAAGTGTAACAGTGTGTAAGCTTTGCACGACATTTTGAAATATTTACCCAACACAAATGCATGTTCCCTCTTTAACAAATAATTGGGTAAGTATTTTTATATTGTAATTAGAACTTATTTTCATCCAATATGCGAATTTGTACAAGCCTTTTTCAAATTTAAGAGAGTTCTTTGTATACTCATTGGTTACTTTCAATTTTGTTTCCGTAGAAATGTATGACTTCGTACTCTAACAACTTTATATAGTGTATTTAATATGAGCTTGATATGAAAGATGAAACCTTGATTAACGTAACACCAAAGCTAAATACTAATTTTATTTTTGAAAACAATAGTAGGCCAAACATATTTCATCTAAAGTGTTTTCTTCCGATTTGTTTCTGTTTCTGTTTATGGTAACTCCCGTAGGAACTCGGCAGGACAGCGTTTTGCTGGTAAACGCCAAGCTGGTATATAACCAATTACCTAAGAAACATTTTACTTCTAGGTTAATCAGTCACAGTAGTAAATGGTAGAATAGAATTTCCCGCTTGTATTAGTACACCCATGCATGTTATCATGACCTCCACGCACGCATTTGTGTGTGGCAGGAAGTGTGTGTGCGTAGAATGTGTGTTGGTGTGTGTGTGAATGGATTATGGATGTGACAAATTCGTGTAAGCGTGAGGGGAAATGATGCATGTCGTCTATGTGTGTGGGTGTGTGGGTGCGCGTGTGGGGTGTATTTGTGTGCATTGCGTGAAATAAATTGTTACGGATTGAGAGATGTGCGTAGGCTACGTGTAGATTGTCTGAAACACAGACTTCACCGGGATTTGGTATTCGTGGACTATCCTTTTATTTTGTGTCATCAACCTGAATACAAACAAAATCATGAAGTGAAATTGTAAACAAAGCAAGGGCATAAAACATAAGGACGTCATATTGTGTGTGAAAGAGTAGATATGAGGTGATAATGATAGGTGTGTGTGAGACAAAGTAAGAGAGAAAGGGGAAGAGAAAATTATTGAGGGGAGAGAATGGATCCAGATCCCAACTTGAACTTGAATGTTCGGGGTCAATGACCTGGGGTTCTTGGACCCCTTAAGCGTAGTTCATCTCCTAGTAAGGGAGCGAATTAAGAATTGACTTTCTCAATAGGAGGGGGTCAGGGAGAGTCGAACAAAATGTTGTTGTGCATTTTACGACATGGACTTAAACAGCTTTATCGTAAACATTCGACATTTGATATTCAGGTACCACACATGAAGATCATAAAAATATTGTTAAATCAAACGCTTTATCATGCATAATTATATTACCGGATGAATATTTTTCAAAGATTGTTAAAAAAACAAGAGAGCAATATTCAACACTTCAACCTTTCTGTCACCTTTCACAAGAATGGTGAATACCGAGATAATGATTCTCAAAACAATTTCCAAATCATCGCGTTTGATGGGAGGATGGAATTAGTGTTAAATCCTTTCCTATGCCTCGTTATACCTTATAATAGGCTACACGTTTAAAGGTCTATTTGAAAAAGAAGTTTCATTCTTTAAAATTGCTATTTTCTCGCTCGTTAGCTACGCTCCCTCTCGTTTTTTGTAAATTATGCACATGGAAAGAGTAACAACACCGACACTACTCATTGCCTGTCTAGTCCCTCCTATCATGACACACCTTCTGGGGATATGTTATCGATGGAATGGTTCTGTAATACACTTTTAGACAGTTTGTGTGATTATTTTCGCTCGGTTTCTACACTCCCTTGCATAATAACTGAAATCACACAGGGCCTGGAGTGGGACACATTCGATATCGTGCACACTAAATCCTAGCTTTTTAATACAAAGCCACCATTCCCATGTTTACTAAGTTATGTTATCTTGCTTGATTTCAAATGACCAACTATACACGTTTTGTTGAGCCCCCAGAATCCCCCCAAAGGCTGTTTTTTTTTGTTTTAAAAAGGATAATGAATGAAGGGTATGCCAGGCATACTATGTTTTCTATATGTTGAAGCAATGGTCTTGAAGTGAAGCGTTTTAAATTTTATCGGAATTATTAGAGTCCTTCCCGTCACCGCGTATGAACGTATTACGCATGCCTGTCTCATGTTATTGGTGTTAATAGAAAGCCATCTCATAAGGTGAAGCATATTTTTTTTCCTTACAGCTGCCAAATGGTGCTTAATACCGTTTTAACTTTGAGATAAATGCCCAAAATTGTTAACCGATTTGCAAAAGCGTATAATCAGAAAATTGGTATAAGATCCTTAACTTCAGGTTGATAGAATTATTGAAAATTTTTTTTTAAAGGTTTATAATATACGGATGTCAATGAATCGATTTCACAATAATTGATGTGCCGCCTATGAAAAAAAAAATCTTTAATATCGGAGGCTGAGTGGAGATATTTCGGGATTTTACGTCTATTTGTAATCTTATCACGGAGTGACAAAATGTGCTTGATTAGATTTATCAAACGTCGAGTGAGAGATACGTGTCGTCTTTCAGGACATGAAGGAAGGTCATGTTAGGTGTCTCACAACCTTAGTAGGTTCATCGGCACAAATAGGCTGAACTTTTGAAAAGGGTGAAAATATCAAATAAAATAGCCCACATTGCTAGAAAATTTCTACTTAATAAAACAAGAATCCTGCAGCAGAGTCTCGAGAACACCTGTAATCTTACTGCGCTGTGTAATCTTACATGCATTTGTGTAAAATTACAGAAAATTGGTATTTGGTGTATGTAACCTTGCAAATTTATTGTAATAAAACTGTTTTCCCTTTTTTTACAGACCTGTTCTGAAAAATTGTTGAAAATCTTTCCTGTTGTATCAATTCACAGAATGATTTCGTTATTTCTTTTTGTAAAATCTGTGTTTTAATTTTTCTTCTGTAATTTTTTTTTTCTTACAGTGCATCTTCTTATGTTTCATGATGTATGATGGTACCAGCCAAAAAGATATTCAGAAACAGCACAATATGAATTCAATTAAGTTTATATCATTTCTCAATGTCAAATAAAATATGCCATACATATTTAATTAAGAACATAGCATACTCTGCACATTACATAGATAACAGTGCATAGACATCCGATCAGAACGTAGATTTCAGACACGTGCTCTTAAAGAGTAAATTTCTTCACGATGTTTACTTTATATCTTATGCAATATTTCGATATAAAATATTATTCAGCAATGTGCATATGATAAACAATATGCTAACCTGTTCTTAAATTAAGGGGTTCAATTTATGAGTTAAATGTGACAATGACTTGATATATTATGTACGCCGATGAAGAGAACATTTTTATATTTTGTCTTTGTTATTCAAAGTTTTGTCAACATGTCGGAGCGTTCAAACTGGCAAAAATCCAAAAGCATATTCTTTGTCAAATATCCACATGTGCACTTTTAAAATAGTTGGGCAAAAATGCCCAACTATTATTTCAACTAACCCTGGGAAACATACTGTCAAAACGACTATTGGTTAAAATCTGCCCAAATCGGGTAATAAATACTAATAATTGCGTATAAATTTGCTCAATTGGATAATAATCGCCCATAATAATTTTTTTACCAACATATATTATCCAACACTAGTGCTTCCACTCTTCCTAGAATCCAGGAAATTCCAGGAAGTTTTGCTATTTTCCAGGATCATTCCAGGAAGTGAGAAATTCCAGAAAGTTTTCCAGGAAGTTATCATTTTAGGGAATGATATTATCGTCTGAATATTATGTCAAAATCTATCACAAAATTTGATCTTTTTAATTAAAATGTCAAAAATTTTGCTCGCTCGCAACTCTTTATAAACTTTGCCCGTTACGTCATGTTTCGCCCCCTCAAAATTGTTGGCTCAATTACGGCACTGGGCCCTATATTCAATTTTTTTTTGTATATAGGAGAGAAGTCTGTAACTGATGGAAGACTGGAGAATATTCGGAAAATTCCAGGATATTTTGTGAAATTCCAAGAACTTTCAGAGTAAATTCCAGGAAGTTCCGTTTTGAAAAGTGAAAGCACTGTCAACACAGTGGACAGTATGTTGCCCAACATTTTAAGTGTGCATAATGCTATTTATGCCCCATTGTTCATAACCTGTTTTTTCACCAAGCAAATCGAATAATAACATACAGAAATCACGACGGATACAAGGGTTCCTTCAGAGAGTTTGTCTTGGAACTAATATGTAGCACCTCATGTAAAAGAACCTATAAAAAAACGAATCCCTATATATAAAATCCCTTGGACTAAGAGATAAAAATATTCAGGTAGAACTTAAACTCTATCCCACTACTTTCTTAGTACCATTAGTGTCTATCCATTGAAACATATAAGCATCTGCAACACATTTGAGATGTTTTAAAAGAAGGCGCGATGGCGCATATGGAAGAGCAACGCTGTCTCGTTGTATACCAAGTACTACTAGATCAGAGAGATGCGCTATAATATCTTAGGTTAAGGAGACAGTCATAATTATTTTCAAGTGTCAGAAACCCTTAGATTCTTCGGCGTTCCGTAGGTTCTCATAAGTATATGCAGTTTCTTATTAGTCATATTAAATAAAACCACCACCAAAGTCGACTACTTGGTCTTCACATGGACCTGGTCTTCAAGAGGGGGGCACAATACGAACCATTGTCATTTTGGTGATCTTTTAGGGAACCCTCTGCTCAGATAATTTGGGATCGTTGGTGAGCCAGTGAACGACTGCTTGCCAGGGTAAGGGTTTAATCACCTAATTTCCACTCGCAGCTGTGAATGTCCTTACGTGTGCGAGCCTGACCGGGTGGTTCGGCGGAGAGACGATGCCCTCTCCTGCCGACATGTTTATGGAATGATAAGGAATGATAATCAATTGCGAGACGGTGTAGAAGTTGTTTGAAAGACAACAGAAAGATTTAAGGTATGATACCTCATATAAACATGTAAATATTCCCTCGTGTCGGAAATGCTAGGGAAAGTATGATTGAAACTATCAAAACTGTCATTATTTCATCTGGCAAATTATCGGTAATTATTAAAAATATACTTTTTTCATAGCGCTTAACACTTGCTTTTTGGGAAGTCTCTGAGTGCTTGGCAGCTAGCATTCCAGAGAATATATTTATGCCTGGGGAGCGTTTCATGAAATGACTTGTCAGACGTTTTATCCGACAAGTCCCATTTTATCCGACAGTTACCATAGTAACATTGCTTATCAGCCAATAAAAATCAAGGAAAGATGTCAGATCTGACAACTTGTCGGACAAAAATATTGATGAAACGCTCCCCAGATCTCCACTTACCTCACCTGGGACGAGTGCAAAGCAATATGCTTAACTTCTCTGCTGAAGGAAATTGACGCCTGGAGCATGGGATTTGAATCCTGTGATGGAATCAATACCATATCAATGCTGTTTTTTTATTTATCACTTAAGATCTCTATTTATCAAATCATGATAATGAAATGACTTATTATATTAATTCAAACAGCCATGATATTCCATAAACTGTTCTGCTCATATTTTAACATTGTCTGGTCAATTATTTTCTCCACAAACTATTTGGTACATTGTTCAAATCTACTCGTCTCGAACGCACTACAAAGCACCTTCATTGATTCAAGGTCATGACCTTTCATGACATGAGACATTTTTTGTAGAAATTTAAAAAACCGTTTCAGGTTCATGATCATGAGTAGCAGATTTGCTTTTCTGAATAAAGACAATTACAACGAAGGCATCTTTGTAACTTTCTCCTCTGTTTGTGCAAAATTGCACCGTTTCTTCTAACTGTGTGTTTTTTATCAGCAATACCCCCTTATTGCCATTAATCCCAGGTAACCATGGTAACGTTTGACTCCTCCCCAACAATCAGGGTTTCTAAAAAAGAGTGACAATGCAAATAGGGTCAACCTTCCGTTTACTTGTTTGGTTCAGGCATCACGTTTGGGAATGACTGATTAGCCAATACAGACCGATACTTCCCCCGTCGCCCTATTTTTCTCTCCCTCTTTTCGACTTTCAATCAAATTAGTTTTATGTAAAATACCCCCTCCCATACTCTCATTCACTCTCCTTTTCAATGTTTTCTTTTAAATTCTTTCTTCCCCTCCGGAATGTCTAATATTTATATTTTCATGTTTTTTAAAGAATAATCACAGACAGTAGCGATGTTTGTGCCTGTCTGGATCAGGCTACTTACCATTGCTGCCATACAAATGGATATATATATATATATACACTGTAAAAAATGATGTGCTAATTTAGCACTCACAGTGCTTGTATAGTGACTGCACTACGAGTGCTGATTTTCTAGTTCAAATTGAAACTAGAAAATCAGCACTCGTAGTGCAGTCACTATATAAGCACTGTAAGTGCCAAATTAGCACTTCATTTTTTACAGTGTATATGTTCATCTTATAATTTTCATCTTTATCCTAATTCAAGTAATTGTTTCCATTGTGGATCATTATGTTTAAGTGTGGAAAACATAAGTGGATATTACGGATAGGGCCTAAGCTTTAGGCCTATGCCTTGATTGTAATATTTCTTCCGTTTGTATATGAGTAGATTTGCATGGTAAATTTTCTTAATGAGTATCATTATCATGTATAAATTTCCTTGCATTGATATCTCCCATCGATATTTGGCATTTACCAAATTTTTTCGAATGAATCTGTAGATGGCCTTTCATCTAAATAGTATGCCGGTATTTTTTCTTCCAATAATACAGTTTCCAAAAATGTAGAATTTACCTTTGAATGTAACGCGTTTTAGAAGACATGTCGAGAATTTGACTTTGATAAACTACTCTTTAATTCCATCGTCTGGCACTTCATAACATTCACTTTCTCCAAGTGAATATAGTGCTTTGAATGCTTTAGGTCAACACTTCCAAGGTCATTGTACCTCCTAGCAAAACTCTTAGCAGATGCTAACATTATGATCTCAGTGCACGAGAGGTCCATTGCCCTACCTTGTAGACTACTTGACCATAATTTGTTTACATCAGTTATCATATCGAGATTAGAAGTTAGCTTACACCTCAAGAGAGATCGGGGGGAAATTTGGTCAAAGAAACGGACTCCTTTCCTTGCAAGTAACAGGAGGGCCCACGTACATTTCTCAGGCGGAAAAATCATTTGAAAACCATTGCAGTTTGCCGGTTCTTTCAAGAGACTCGCCGTGAATTGTGATGTCTTACACAGCTGCTGCTCTTTGAAGACGTTCTTTACCTACCACCAACGGCGCCCTAGCACCACCCTCGACCCAGTCGGAGGGGAGCAGTCATATAAAGACATTTAAATTTCTGTTTTTAGCTCCTTTGCTCCTCTAGTTCTTACCGCTTTAATCAATTTAGACGGGAAAACGTCAAGAAACCAACAGAAATCTTCACACGTTACTTGGATTTGATCCTGTAAACCAACCCTGCCTGTTAGTCATCCGATATTGTAGTTTTCCGGCTCACGTTGCACCGCATTGTTTTAGTTCAGGCGATTGGAGCAGAGGTGTCGATGCCTTCAGGGCGACGGGACGCCGACATATGAAAATAAAGGCGTTGTTTAAATTAAGTTGCTTTTATAATTTTTTTTGGAGGGGGGGACTTGAACCATACCAGGCATGGGTTAAGACGACATAACCATTTACCAAAGTATAGTATGCTAATTGTATTTATTTTGTTTCACGATGTCTTTAGGTAGATGCAGAACATAACTGTAAGTGTACCCCTTTTGGATACCCTGGACAACCAACGGTCCCAAATTAAAACAAATAAGGAATGCTAATTGCGATGATCTTGATCAAAACGAGTGTGTAAATTCATACCATTGCTCTCTCGTTCTCAAACTTTAACTCAGCTTGCTTGAAATGTTGTCTTTTTTACGTCAGCGTATTCCTTTAAAAAAAGTCTATTTTGAAAAGTAGATTTGATTTAGTATGTAATAAATGAGTTTAGAGATCTCTCGGTAATGTACTACCTATTTACTTGTTTCACCTCACTCATTATTTAGTTTTATCCTTCTAAGTTTTAACCCCCCCCCCCCCTCTTTTTTCTAATTGAAGTGCTCACTTGCAAAAGGGGTTAGGTCAATTTTTCATCAAATTTGATTTTTATGTCTTAATGTATAGATTTTTAGTAGCTCTATAAGATGATACCAGAGGAAAGTTGAAATTCCCACTAAAAAGTGAACTAAAATGGCAAAGAAAAATCACTTTTTTTCAAAAGGGGTTAGGTCCATTTTAGTTTAGTTGCAAAAGGGGTTAGGTCCACACAGATTTTTTTTGGAAAAGAATATCTTAAAAGATATGAAGACAGGTAGGTTTCTTTTATACCCAATTGTATGTTCTCATGGTAGGATATCATGAAAAAATCGGTTTCGCATAAGAATATTTCAATATGGGAGAATAAAAAAAATGATTTTGTTAGAGTGGACCTGACCCCTATTGCAACCAAACTCTTCTGAAGAAATCATTTGTCAAATGGGGTTAATTTTATTGTTTTTTGTCTCTAAACCTCTAAATCTTTAGTCGCCCTGATGATACCAAAGACAATTTGAAAATTTCAAATGAAAACGTGAATAAAAGTGGCAAAGAAAAATCACTTTTTAATCAAAAGAGATTGGATTTATTTCAGTTTGCTTGAAAAGGGGGTTAGGTCCAAAATGATAATAATAACTATATAGAAAAAAATTGAAGATAGGTAGATTTCTTTTATACCCAGGCCAGCATTATGTTCACATGATAGGGTAGTACATCATGACAATTTAGTTTCTCATAAGAATATTGCAAAAAGTGAGAATAAGAAACATGGTTTTCTCGGAATGGTCCAAAGTGGACCTTACCCCTTTTGCAACTAAACTCTTCAATTCTGTACATGCGCCAAAGTCAATGATCACCATAATCATCATAATACATGTATGCAGAAAGGGTAATTTCTCTGGAACGTAAAGCAACCGTGTCGCCACCTTTTTTATATTCCTGTTTAGGTATTATAAACTGTTTTTTTTTATTTAACCCCCCCCCCCTTCCATATTGAATTTTTCCAACAGTGCATTATTACAATTAAATCATGGGTAGTTTTTTTTTGTTTCCTTCATATTTTGGTAACTTTCTCACTATCTTCTTGTGTAACGCTTCCAATTAAAATGTTATCTACCGTCCATGAAAACAAAATAGGTTTGGTTACTATTTTCGATGCATTTCGATGTCTTTATGATCACTATAATATACAGTTTTTTCTCGGAATAAAGGCACAATATAGGTGTGCTAGTCTTTTTTTTTATAATGGTTAGTATCAGTCTATATATTAAGGAGTTGTTAAGGGGAAAGTCTTAGGTACGTCGAAACCAACCCAGTCAGGAAATATGTCAACTATACTAATCAGGCATGTGACATGATGTATAAAATTCAAGAGCCGTGCAGATGGCATTTCACATAATTTTAAACCTGGCAGTAGATTTCATCCTTTCCTTGAATAAATAAATATGAAGTTAAGGATAATGATGAACTAAATGCGTCATTGTCAGATTGTCGTTCGTCTAAGCCCTTGGTTTAATTTATATAGTTAGATGCTTTATAAATGACCAGTGGATCAATCTTTATAATAAAATGCAAACTTTTAGATGTTTGTTTCTTCATGTCTGTCCAAACAATCTAGGTAGCTCCATTTGCTTCAGCAACCGAAACTTTGCCGTATCATTCATCAAAGTTCCCTTGTATTTGTCGATTTCAGTTTATGTTTTCTAATTAGGTATATCAAATACTAGCATCATTACACTGAAGTTATTTATCTAGGAATGTCAAGCCCTGTTATTCCCAGTTTCAAAACATGTTTGAAAGCATCCGTTTTCATAAATTTACTGTATGTGCTCCGCGAAACTATAAATCCAAATGCTTTTCCACTGAAGTTGATTTTTTTTAATCGAAGGTATTTCGAAAAGTATCCTTTTTAAAGAAAGTTTTTTTGCTTTAAGAATCAAGATATGATTTTACTTCCGACGGACCAAAAATAATAACAAATGTTGAAAATAATGATATTAAAGTATCATCCCATTAGAGTTCCTTTGCATAGTACATGTAGTAAGTTAACATAATTGGAATAAAAATCACAGGGCTAATACAATCAACAATTTAAAGTTTATTTCTTTAAAAAGCAATGCCTGTATATGGATCCTTGGAATGAATTATTGTAAACATAACTTGAATTGGGTTTATCATGATATCTATATAAATACAATATTTTTTTATGTATATACACATATAAAAGAAAACAAAATACTAAAAAAGACTCAAAGATGGAGAGAGGGAAGTTACAAACTAAGAAAAGGGGTTCACGTTTGCACCTTAAGTTAAAACAAGTGCGATAATTCAGGTTTGTGTACCCGTTTATGACCTAAACGGCAAATTGTTGTACCTTTTAGGGTCGATGGATTTTTAGGGGTTGATAAAGTGCAAATTTGAAACACAAAGGTATGCAAACTGTAGCTAACTGCACCCTTGAAAGTGCAAAAAGCTTTATAGTTTGCAAGATTGTACCCCCCCCCCCCCCACACACACACACACCAACAAAATTTAACTTATTTCTTTCTTTAACCCTAAACAGGCCGGGGGGTTGAATCAACCCCCCCTCAACATTTTCCGCGATCATTCCGGTGCGCGAAATTTTTTGACCGCCCCACTCGCAGAGTTTATACTTTTGTGTCTCGAGCATCTTTTGAGACGCCCGGATACGCGGTTCCGAAAATACGCAACATTTCGTAAGTGCATGTCAGACCAAAAATTGTTCCAAAACGTGATTTTGTGTACAAAGTCAATGCAAATTGAGTTTTCTCATCTTATTCATAAAGATATGATTATTTTTACTTTAAACAGCTGAAATCAATTGATTTTAGCATAATTATGCTTCAAAAAGGTTGTGCGATAAATCTGGTTTAAAAAAAAAAAGTTGAAAAACAAGGAAATACATAAGAAATTCATTAAACAATAAAATATATAAGAAAATTATTTTCCAAACCGGAGTTTTTTTCAATTGCGATTGTTAAGAATGCTACAAAGAATATGTTTACAAAAAATTAGCATTCTAGGAGCTTTATTTAGTGAATTAGAGCAAAAAGTATGATTTATGCATAAATTAGCATAATTAATTCATATAAAATAAAATCTCATTATTTTGGAAAATTTTACCATACAGCCTTGTAGATTACATCGCACACTACCGGCGTGCAAATTTTTGCGGCGCTCGCGCGATCGGCGGCCGAGATCTCAGGGGGGTTGAATCAGTCCCCCTCCCCCCGGCCACAGAACAGCCAAAAAAGCCCGGCCTAGTTAGGGTTAATGGTGTGTTTAGGGTGTGTATGTAAGAAAGGGGGAAAAAGAGAGAGCAAGAGATGTGCAGAGATTGGGACAAAGAGAAGGGAGACAAAGGGAGAGAGAGGGTTCATAATCTGAAAATAACTTGATTAATTTGATTGGCATGTGAGAGCTACAGAGAGAGCAGATTAATGTGTCTCAATGATGTGGACATATAATAGAAGCGATTAAAACAGTTGCAAATACATGTAGGTACAAAGCTAGCTAAACATTAACTTGTTTTGAAGGATAGTTGAAAACATATTTTGAAAAAAGAATATTTTGATATTAATGCAATCTAATTCATCGTAGATTTCTTTCATTCTCATTTTTTCCTTCTTTTTTTTCTGGAGGTTATTAACGGTCAAAGTCATTGCCCTAGATCACTCATTGCAGGCTTACACCAGTCGCGCCACGGAAGTAAATCAAAACTTCCGCCAAAGTTATTTTCAGGGTCATCGATATTTTCCCCAATTAATACACCGATTGAAATTAGACAGTAATGAAGTGATCAGAATTCGGACCAGCCGCAGAGAATAAGAAAATATTCCAAGATGATTTTCCCTTTTTCCCCCTTCCCTTTTTTTAGGTTTCTTTTCGGCAAGAAATGGAAAAGTTAAGTAGGTCAGAAAGTTCGGATTTACGTTGATTTGCCCCGAGGGACACTTGGGTTAATAGGCGTATGGAGACTAAGGATTAAGGGGGCCAATATTTAGGAATGACCTGTCATGGATGTAGCATCAAGTAATACCACATATATTGGTCATCTAGTCTCAAATATTATTGACTTTACGAGGAAGAGCCAAAACGAATATCCCAAGACTGATGAGTTCATTTTGCTGAATTATCGTTTAAAAGACTACAAAGTCATGATTAGAATTGCTAGACCTAAGTTCAAGAAAATTAATTTAGCTTTTGTAGAAGATCCAAAAGAAAGATGAATTGAAAAAAAAACATACATCTTTTAGTCATGTATCAATAATCATAGTATAGGGTAAAGCCAAACGCGAAAAGTCAAAGTACGTATTTTTTTCGAGAGAGAATACACCATTTTAATCCTCAAATTTTTTGGCTCATAGTGTCACTGGAAAAGGCCTATCTGGCTTGCTTTTCATTGATAATTCAAGCTCATTCCTTCGTGAGTGCTTTATGCTGTGTTTATTTTCCTTCAATGTAAACATTGGTCGTAATTTGTTTTGGATTATGTTTGAATTGATTATTTAGCTATTCCCATTTCTGTAATTTAAAGTTGATAATTTCATTTAGCACTTTACTTTAGTTTACTTTAATAACAATTTAAACTAGAAATTTGATACGAAAGTGACAACTCCAAAAATATAAAGGGTCTAATGATGAGTAATCATATTAATAGATTCTTGTCTAAAAATCGATGATTTTTTTTAACTTAAAGGTTTTTCCAAGAGCAAGGATAAGAAGTGGCGTAATGTGATACTGCCGGGGTAGACAGTCCGTCATCTAACCTCTGTGCTCACGCATCGGCTGAGCAGAAATTGTAACTCCATCGGCATGGACTTGCATGTGATATGGGTGTATAGCATGATCAAAAAGTACAGCTGAAAAGTACATTGCAAGTAAGCTCATCAGGAGTGGGCTGCTCGGTGACGGGGAAGGTGGGGGAGGGAAATAGTTTGATTTTCCATCATAGTGAAAGGGAAACGACCTGCGCAGGACAGCAGGGGATAGGAGAGGGTATTCAGTTTAATTCCCCTGAGGGAGCTCATGAATGATGGCTTGAATTCGTGACATGTCAGATGTCTCCCAGAAAAGAAAACTGAAGAGAGAAACATTAAAACCGCGGGTTCCTTTAGATAGAATAACCTGCCATAATCTATTCTCTTAAAATTGTATTCCACCATAAAATCTTTCTTTGGTTGCTACGACAAAGCTCTCTAACAAAATTATGATCAGAGATAAACTGAAATTTTCGACCAATGATGATAATATATTTCATCAGTGGCATTACTGTATCGTGAAAGAATATTTTGAAAACATCATTTCCAATTTGGCTTTGATGCAAAAAGTAATCATAACATATATGAAAATGGTAAAGTGTAATTATCACGTATTTTCCATTAGATGCAGAGTACTAGTCCCAAGGGAGAAAACAGAAAAGATATTATTTCTACTTGTAAGTTAGAATTATCAGTACTGTTATCGTCATCATTATCATTATTTTAATGCACTCACCTATAAGTTTAATTTATTTTAAAAAGGGGGGTCTTCCATGCTAGCTTGGCTCACTCACAAAACTCTTTGATAAACAGTTAAATGGAGGGTGTGTGTATACAGTCACATATGAAAATTTAATATATGTATATACAGTCACATATGTGTGTATAAAGTCACATATGTGTGTATAAAGTCACATATGAAGATTGGCTGCCATTACCCAAGCGTTTATATTGCTTATATAGTTTGCCACTGCATTTGTTTTTCACTACTTTGTCTTATCCTTAGATTATTCATGTCTAAATTTTGTTATGACTCTTTTAAATTGTCACATTGCAATGTACTTTAATGTCATACTACGATTATGTTTATGTATTGTAAATTTATTTTGACTTTACAATAAATGCAGAAACTCCTGCAAAAAAATATATATATGTATTCATGGAAATACACGCACATGGAGAGAACAAAGCTCCACGACCAAACACACAAAAAGAAGGAGAAAAGGAAAGAATTGAAGATTTAAAATGTGATATCATTTGTTGCATATTCTGTCAAAGTCTGTCACGGATTTGACTTTCATTTTGAATAAGTCAAAGAGTTTGCTTGCTCGCTTCTGTCGCTCGCTATTTTTTTGTTTAGCAATTATCAATGTCATATACAACAATCACAAAACACAGAAATATAAGATTACACTTATTCAAACATAATATAGACACGGTCAGGACGAAAATTAGCTCTCACATAATTCTCAGCGACTTTATACCCACACAACGAACTATCCCACTTCACTCATGAACTAAATTCATTCAAATCTGATGGAATGAACTTACTCTTTGAAAATTCAAATTCCAATCAAGAATTTCATTTTCATTTTCAAGTCAGTATTTTAAAAAGAGTTCATCTTCTTAAATTTTGAAATTGTAAAATCTAAGTTCATGGAAGAACATAATATAATACATTTCTCTGCAGAATGTATAAATATTTCTAACCATGACATGTTTGAGTGAGAACATCAAATAAATAAAGGGGGAAATGACTGGAACTAAGTCATGACGATTACACGTTTAGGATTGTCCAGATGGGTGAGGCATCTGATCTTGCACCGCAAGTTCATGCATTGTTTCTTTTCCTTTTTTTTATATTGTTTTATATTAAATTGTAATTTTCACAGAAATTATATTACACAAAATTTGCACATTGTTTAGAAACAATGATGATATATTTCGTTAAAAAGAAATGTGATTTTGGAGGGGTTAACTTATTCATGTTGTTATAAACACACACACACACCTTCGCGCGCATCCTAACACACACACTCCAGACGGAGTCTGAATGACAGACTGTGCATAGGCATATGCACACTATATATATACACACACACACGCCCCCTCACACGTATATATATTAATATCATCACTATATATATATATATATATATATATATAGTGTGATGATATTAATATAAATACATATATATATATATATACATATATATATATATACGTGTGAGGGAGTGTGTGTGTATAGTATACATATGCCTATGCACAGTCTGTCATTCATCGGGACCGTAAGATGATAGATCAAGGAATCACCAATATGCACATAAACATAGGTAAATTTTACTTTAAAAAAAAGTTTTTTTAAGGTCTGCTTCTTACCTTACAGGTTTGCCAATATTTCCTCACGTTTTTTTGTTTAATTGTATCATCTGGTCTCCTGTGATAGATTTTCGTCAGATTATGTTTTCTTTCCTCATCTAAAATCGCATACCTGGTCCTTTTTAAATGGTATTTGATTTAATGTAAAGTTTACTTAAATCATATTTTATCAAGAGCAAAGTATGTGTTGAGTAGGAACTATTTGTAATATCGGATAAGTATCATAAATGGAACCTGGTTATAAAATTAGCTCAACTCTTAATATCATCACCTTATTAATGTTAGTATGTGCCTACGGCGTGAAGAATGCCATTTTGAATAACGCAATAACAGTTCACTATTCTTTTTTTTTCTACCTTTCCCATTTTAAAGGGAAAAAGAGACGGCAAGCATGGAGAAATAAGACAAAATCTTATATATGTAATTCAACTAAATAACATCATATTTTCTGGCAAAAGAAAGAATGCTGACCCGTGATCAAGGCAGGTTTCTGGATTAGAGCATAGGCCCTACAATGGTTTAAAATTTCTACCTCCAACATGTCCAAATTTCTCTTTGTCTAGCTATGTCTCAATTTCCACTGTCTCTCTCCATATCTCACTCTCCCTGCATATTTCTGCCTTTTTCTCTCCCCACCCTCCTTCACACACGCACACTCATACCACACTATGTCTCTTCCTTTTCTATATATCTCTCTCTCTCTCTTTCTACCTCTGTTTATCTCTCTATTCCTTTATCTCCCTATCTACACTCTTAAAATAGTTGAGCGAAAATGCCCAACTTTTAACCAAACCTGGGCAACATACTGTCCACACAACTATTGGTTAAACTCTGTCCAAAGTGGGTAATAGAAACTAATAATTGGGTAATAAATTTGCTCAATTGGATAATAATTGCCCAGAACATATATATGTTTTACCAACATACATTACCCAACACAGCGGACAGTATGTTGCCCAACATTTTAAGTGTGTATGCATCCCTGTCCCTCAGTTTCTGTGTTTCTTTATTCCAATCCCTCTATATTCATATATCCTCTGTCTTTTATCATATGCTTGCTATTTTTCTCTTCCGTCCTCAGCCCCACCCCTACTCCATCTTCTCTCAATTCATCCCTATGAAAGTGACTTTTAGATTTTGTTTAAATGTTTCTGAGTGTACATTGATGCCCATGATGCCCCACGCCTCAGTGGCTGTAACTGAAGGTGTATCATTTAGATTGGGCTGATGTGCGTCGTGCGTACGTGAGCGCCCGATCGTCAGAGAAGCACAGACGAGAGAACAGTTTCACAAGGAGAGGTTGGAGAAGAAACTCTGAGCGTGCGCAGTGAAAGCGAAGAGACAAAATCCAGATAAAAGTATGTATCTCTTCCGAGATGTAGGATGTATATATTTTAGTTTGTCTGCCAGCTAGCTCAATCATTCGAGTAAGAGCAGGTGAAGCGAGTTGGAGGTGAAACAGCATTTATCAGTGTATCAAAGAGGGTATCCACATTTCCTGTACAAAGTGTTTGTATTTCAAAACTTTTATGAGCCGCGGCTTTGGCTGGTTTCTCAGTTTGCCTGATTTCTTTTCTCGACTCGGCAGTGTTTATAGGTTTCTGTCTCTCCATGATTTGTTTTAAAGTAAAGTTCAGCAGAGAAAGTAGAGTAATTTCTCCTTTGGCTCGAGGTAACTGAAGGTGAACCTACATTGTAGGGACATTTGCGTATCCAGAATTCAAGCTCCAGAAAAACGATTTCAATCCTGATAACAATCGCATACCTCGGGTAACAAGCATGGATTCAGAGATTCGAATGCGGAAAGCTGAAGGTGGGAGCGAGGAGACACCGCCAGAATTCGCCCATCGGATGATGAAGACAATCAATGCAGCGACTCTCACCCTCGCCCTGAGTCTGGGGTGCGAAACGGGTCTCTTTAACGTCATCGCCACCCAGAAAGAACCACAAACCAGCAAACAGATCGCCGAATCCGCCGGCATGAAAGAACGGTGAGTTTTTCCCAAACCCTCAATACGATGAAGACATTTGTTTAATTTGTTTTCAAGAAAAGTTTCTTTTACTTTTCAAATATCATATTTAATGCTGCATGTGTGACCCAATAGAAATTACCATATTTATGATATTTATGCTGCATAAGAACAAGACATCCCTTTAGATTGAAAAGCAAAATATAAATCATTTGAAAAAAAGAAAGAAAATCATAGGTGTGATGCTATGGCCAAATATTTTCAAGCAGCAGTCTGAAAGGAGACACATTTGTTACTTTAGTGTAAAACAAATTTAACCTATCTGTAATTAGAATCTAAGTGCATCTAGAATTAGAAGATAAACAAATTAATGATATTTGTGGTTTTGTTTGATTATGTTTCTTGATTATTTCTTTAGGGAGACAATATAGATTATGGTTTTAAGTGGACAAAGCGATAAATAGATTCAAGGAAAACTGTAGAAGTTTAAATAATAAACATCTATTTTTCATTAATGTTTTAAGAATTATTAGAATATTTTTTGTATTATATGCCACAACGTTAAGCATAAAAACGAAATTGGGTTACTCAAGTAAATAAATGTGATGTTTAGATTTGATCATAAGCCTATATACTTCATCGGTTATCAATGTAGCAAGGCAACTTCACTTTCTACTCCCATAAAATAAATACATATACTTTCTTTCGGATTTCTTTAACTTTTGGAAATATGTTCATTTAATTGGCTATATTCTGATGAAACTTTCACAGGAAGACAATAAAGACATTTCATCGAGCAATAAATACCATGAGAAACATGTTTCATTGCGTCCAAATGACCATTTCGTGATCATGAACACGTACGACGTGTTGCAGTCGAACATTATTTACCATTTTATCATCGCTAAATTGTTTTGAGCATGTAACATTTCGCTACATGATTTATGTCCGAAGGGGGTTTATGGGGGAAAAGGCGTGATGAACTTCTATAATACTATTCCCTGTTTAAATCTCTTAAACATGTCAGAGATGACTTGCCTGCGAATTGACTGCACATTATACATTAAGTCTTTTAAAAAATATGGGACCTTCTGCCTTCTTGCTATGCGCTCAGCATTTAGATTGGAGAAGGGTAGAGCAGTTTCCTAACTGAAGTGGCTTCCCTGGGTAAATAAAACGTTATTATTATTATTTACAAGCTGCCCAATATCCTTCATGTCCCCCACTAAAATACTATAATAACGATGAACAATTAACGACAATAAATTGAAGAAACAAATAAACTAAAAAAGAAAAATGAAAATGATAGAATAATAAACAAACAATATTTTATATTTTCATACATATATGTATGTGTGTGGGTGTGGGTGCGTGCAGGTTTATGTGTGCGTCTGCGTATATACATTACTAGGTAAACGTGTATGATAGTAAATTTAAAAATGAAAGAATTGTCCATTTGTTTTTCATAGCTAAATTCCTTTTCAGAAATCCAACGTAAATTTGAACACCTACATTTATCATGTTTATTCATTTGGCTTTTACTAACATCGAATATGGAATACTGATGAATCATGTTGTTTAGCTTAAATATCATTCCATTGAAATACTTAACCTCATAATTGTCACGAATGTCCACCATGGTTTATTAAACCTAACTTTGTAGTTTTTATTACTGATAGTTTTGCTGCCTTGGTAAATAAAAACTTTAAAATAATTTAGATTTTTTTCTCTTAATGTTATCATATTCATCATGATTTGTATTATGATAGCTATAATCATAACGTTCGTCTTTTAAAACAAATTGTCATTAACGTTATCAACATCTTCCTAAGTAGTATGGGTATTGATAGTACATACGCTGTTCAAAATATTTATACAATGCTGTACACTACATGAGCTTTATAGTAGATATTAAAATCTTAAACAAGAAATTTGGATTTTTTAATATTAAATCTTCAATAAATAAACTGTTAAACGACTGCTGGTAAGTTTATATAGTACAGCTGTACAAACAAATGGAACAGGATTTTTACTGCGTATTAATAGCAGTAGTAGAAGAAGAAGAAAACAAGAGAAAAAGAAGAAGAAGACGTAGCAGTAGTAGTAGAACAAATTACATAAGAATGAAAGAATAATTAGAACTTTGCAGTTTCAACATTGTGTGCATGCCTTATTTTTTTTTTCTTATACATGCATATATAGCAATACTTTGATTTGGTTTGTGGGTAATTATTTGTATTTATTCAAAGGTATTTCCTTCAAACGTTAAGACTGGTTTTGCTTTGATATGATGTGAGCTATATACAAACGGGAATGCCTCTATTTTTGTGTGAATTTCGTTCATAAAATATGTTCTTTGACCCCAAAAATACTCTTAAGGAGAATGAGGATATGTTTGTGACCAACTTGACTCAGTGAGTATAGTTATCCAAATAATATGTTCTCCGTTAAAATCGAATAGGCAATTCAAGTTCAGCTCAACGCAATATCACCAATAACGTCTGAAATCTAACTCTCGATTTAATTTGTCACAGTCAAATGGAAACAACAATGCTTTGTATGGTCGTGCATAAATATATTTCACCTGCATACCCCCAAACAGTTGCTCAATCTCAGGAGGAGAGTTGAACTCTCTAATAGCACAATGGATCGGGGGCTAGATTTACATTGTTTGTGAGGATTGTACTGTATTAATGCCCGTTGCGCTTGCTAATAATACTATAACGCCCACTAAATAATAGAAAAACTATGTCGACAAAATAGAGGAGATAGCATCAAAACGATTGGTGTATACAAATATTTCCTTATTGTGGCTAAGCTGTGCAATTTTCTTTTTGGCTCGTTCTCTGTGTATAGCTACCGCGTAAAGAAGGCAAGCAACATAACATTTGCGTTGGTCTTACTCAATTATTATTTACTGGAAAAACAATCGATTTTATAAAGAAAACTGTTCATCATGTTAATTATCGTTTTTTTTTCTTCATTTCTTTTGTTTGTTTTGAATGTATTTCACTCATATTGATTACATGAAAATATTCAAAAGATGTAATAATAAACCTTGATTATACGACATGAAGCTCGATTACCATAAGCAATAACGGGGAAAGAATTCAGATTTGAATAATCAGACAATTTGTACATCATGATAATTGTACTTATATAAACTAGATGTTGGTAATCATGTGTAATATCCTATCGATCACATATCGTTTACCTATCTATTATAAAAAAGAACAAAATGGTTGTATACTTTTATGAATAAACATCTTCGTTTACGGAAATTGTTTTCTGGAATAGAATGGGTAGTAATGTTAAAGAACAATCGTAAAACGTGGGAGGAAAGCAATCAAGCTGATTTTGAGGTCGTTTAAATGAACCCTAAATCTTATTGATTTATTATTCGAATTAAATTGTATGAGGAGCATAAAATTACAAATGAATACTAATTAACACTAAAAATGATAACACTTAAAGTAACAGGACTTGCATCTGCTGGTTGTTCCTGATATAGATAAACACAAGGCTGTACGAGTTTAACTCTTTTGTATTAAAGCCTAGGTTTTCCCTTTTCTAAACGGAAAATCTGCATGGGTCTTTACGTCGTAATATTAGGCTTAGTATCTCGCTTGGATGAAAAGAAGATCAAAATCAAAGTTACCCTCGGACTCGATGTTTCCACTGCATTCCCATGAATAATCAACCAATTGTTGCACCAATCAATACATTTATTTCGAATCTAATTGTGCGATTTGTCTATATCGATTAGTTGTTTTAAACTGTTTATAAGATCAGCCTATTGTTATTTACCAGTCAGACTGTGCGTGTGGTATCACAGCTACATGTATGTGACAAAATGAATATTTTCTTTCTTTTCTCGCGCTGGGGTAATTTTTTCCTGACATATTAACTTAATAATTTATGTTCGTAATTTACAGTCTTCAAAGCTGTCTAACATGATATTATAATGATGGGGATGGTAATATTACATGATAATATTCCACCTCAATATGATAAAGATAGTCAGAGCTGTGATGCTAATAACGATTGAAGTAGAAATAATCATGTAAATAATGATGATGATATAATTATTACTAATCATAATTATTAGTTATTAATAATAATGCTAATAATTGATAATAACAATCACAGTAATCATAATCGTAATAACAACAATGATGATAATCATAGTAATGGTAATAATCGTAAATAATATTGATAATAATAATAATAATTGTAATGATAATAATTACGATGATGATAACGATGAAGGTAATTAAAATGATAATAGTAATGATTTATGACGTTTACGATTATATGTAAAAGGCATGCAGAGAAACCGTTAACTATATGAGACAGAACACTTAAACGTGTTTAATTATTCATTCAGTTTCTGACTTAATCTGATTTGTGTATAACAAGTAAAATAATTATCGTATCAGTCCCCCCAAAATTCATCTTTAGGATTAATTTTTACCTTTTATGACTACATTGTACCTCGTTTTATTTTCATGAGATTTTCAGTGTTTGTTTTTCTGATTTTACTTTATTTGATGAAATCACATTATTTTCAGCCTCGAGTACCCCTTTAACTTCAATAGTAAAGGTATTTCATCTTCGCGTTATCGTACATTCAACACGGGATTCAACAAGTATTTTGTCGCTTCGTAATGGAGTTTAAGATCCATGATTAAAACAATAAGTTAATTAAATAAGGATTATTTTTATATTGGAACATAAATAACTGACACTTTTTGGGGAAGATAATGAAGAATCGTGGAACAACCAACACAAAATATATGCAATAATCTCACTCACATATATTATATCTATTTTTCTTATGCAAACCAATTTCTGATTGATTTCGTCATTCCTGGATGGCGTACGACCAATCTTGCTTTTATCAAGAAATGTATATTTCCTTTATTTTGTTGTTTTTACTTTGACTGCCCTGTCTTTGTCTGTCGCTCAGCTATTACCTTCGGAAGTCTCGGGCTTGTTTACATCGGTAAACACCTCTCCATTTACTCATCTTGACTCAAAACACATGTAGAAGATTTAAGCGAAAATGTAGAAGGGGTTTTGGATCGAAAGCTTGCTACATGGAAAATACCAACGGATTGGACTCGAAGGTTGAGCGGAGAAATCAAAAAGGCAGACCAGGAATTGTTTGCGATTCGTACCACTCATATTTCGAGAGAAGAACATGTCGATTCATTTATGTTTCAAAGTGAAAACGGGTCAGAAACTTTGGAGATAAACAAGTTGAAAGCGTATATGAAATTCATCGTATGTATGGAATTCGAAGCGGGCCAGAATTCGAAACTGGTCTGCCAGCCGCCCACCCTTGTGCTGAACACGTGTCAGAGACATAACAAAATTGAAACATTTTCTTTTCTTTATATGGTCTTCTGCCATTTTGTGTAACAATTGTGTTTTAATTGTGTACTGAACGATGTAAAAATGTCGAAAGCTAATATGCACCATTTAGTTTTCCATTTTACGTGATAGATGCTTATTGTGTATTAAATATTTAGGCGAATGATAAATCCTACCTTTTGAAAATTCAGAAATGGAACTTAAACTGGAATGAATATAGCACCGTGCAATATTCAGTTATTCTCTCCACAAATGTTAAGTCGTCTGCTAATCCATCACGGGCAACGTTATGACCTTGACCCTTGGGGAGAAAATGATTTTGTTTGATATTTCTAAAGAGAGAAATCAAAAGACGTTTAGGGTATGTTCGATGAAGTATTTCCATTTAACTCAAGTTGTGATTGAGCACTTTTCAAGCTATCATTACCTAATCAACATTTAAGGCTTCGTGGACATTGGAATAAATCTTTTAAAGACCTAACGATCTAAAAGAGGTTGTAATCTTTAGGACCCTACTGATTGTTTAATTGATTATTTTCATGCTATTCCCCCTTCATAGGTGGTTGTTTGATTCCCCCCTCCTCTCTCTCTCTCTGTTACTTTTATTACATCGAAGCCATAGAACAGTGGGTTCTTGAATAAATTTATTTTGAGTGTATAATTGTGCCAAATCTATATTTCTTAGATTTAGTATAAAACTACTAGAGTGTTACTCATTTACATGCGCTTTGTGGGAAAGGCTATTAATGTATTCTTGTCATTCAATTGAATATTCAGCTTCCAAGTATAAAGGCCGATAATTTGTTACGTTGCATTTAATAAAAAAAGATAAATCAACCTATTCAACATTTTAAATACCTTTTTGTCCATTTTGATTATGATATATGTGTTGTATAACTTGTATAGCTTCTAATTCATGTAAAAAATAACAACTACTCATCCGAGAAACTCGATCTTTTCATTGCTATTACAGACACGGTCATTCTCATATAAATGTGTAGATAAATGTATTCTTTACATATGATGCCGCATATAACATATCATATTTCCTTTCTTCGCAACCTTTATCGACAAAGATGTATATTTCTTGCCGTTACGGCGATCGTTAAGATTCAGTGTCTCTTTGGAGCATAATGTGCCAAATAAGGACCGTAACGACTTCTAATATTGGTCATTTAATTCTACTTAAATCACAATTCTTTATGATTTATCGTATTTGTGGTCCTGCGCAACCCCTGTCTGTGATCTAAAAAAAATACATGAGCCATGGAATTATGATGACTTTTTTTTATGGGAGGGGCATTTAGATATGTAAGCAGTTTCCAGACTTTGGGCATATAACTATGAAAATAAGACATAAAGAGTTTGTGTACCTACACAATGCCACAAAGTAAAGAAAACTTCATGTCTAAAAGTATAGTTTTAAACAAGAGTTATATGTATATCAACATTGCCATTCAACCCCATATTGCCCCCTTCTGATATTGAATTGCATACAATCACGCCTATCCTATTCTGATTTATACTATTCATTAATGTTATTTTTGAAAGGAGTTTATTATAATATAATAAGTTATATGACTAGTTTAGACCAGATATGCTCCTACCGAATGTTTTTTGTTTCTCTAACACTTAATTTGTTAGTAGCCTTAAAATAAACTGTTTTGTTTATCATATTTTCGTTGACCATAATTTAACCAAAGATGAACATTTACTGTAATCATAAATTATATTGCAAATATTTGTTTTCTATTACTGCTCGTTGACAAGTAGCATCCGATATTATATTAATTTGTACTGATCTTTCTTATCACCATTGGAGGTTTTTCATGTTCAGTTATGTATATGTATTTTATGTTATGCAGGGTCTCCTAGTATAACAGTAATGTAACTACTGATGGGGCTACCCTGTTGAATAGAGAAGAAATAAATACAGAATAAATAAATAGATAAATGAATAAATAGAATAACATTAATATATCATGCATAAGAGAATGGTGCCAATAAAATTATCGCCGTCTTTTTTTTTTTACATAATGCAAACGTTGTCTTTAACCTAAACTTTGCTATCCTTGTTTAATTACTACGTTTAATTCTTAGATAATTATCGGATTAAATTATGACGTGTAAGACGCCATTTTTTTTAAAAGTTCATATCAATGTTCATTTTGTTTATATACAAAAAAAATTACTGGGAAACCTGAATGCTGTATCATATTTATTTCACAGCTATATTACCTGGTATTTAGCAACTTTACGTCTAAGAATTATTAGAAAGTAAAGAGTGTAGTTGTTCATTTTTTTGTGAAAACAAACAGTATGACCGTCAAATGATAACCTGTTTGTTCATTCCAAACCGCTTGAAGGGAGAAAATACACACTAAGAAATAGACATTTGTTTGCAAATTCATACGGTATAATCGTCATATTTCAGTTTTGAATGCCATGGATAGAATTCCTTCAAAACTTCAAACTTGATCTCCCCCATCACTCGACATTCTTACCTATCAGTACTGTATTTTCTACAATCAAGTAAGGTTGCCTTAGCCGCCTCGTTGAGAAAATGGAAGATGATCTACGCACCAAAAGATGTTGGGGGAATCATATTGTAAAAAGCGATCAGATGACCAATGGTCCTCCAGCAGATAACCTAGCCACCTCCCCTCTCGCCGACCAAATGTACCTTGGTGCTCCTGTAGCCGGTCAGGTAATGACAATAGGCGCAATGGCGCAATGGGTGGTTCATTCTTTTGAAAGAAACGTTTATAACCATCTTACATACAAAATGAGCTCTGCTCTGGATCGGAGATAATCAACAGTTTTAGAATGTGATCTCTCTCGTTGATGAAACAAAAGCTTGACGAGAAAGAAGACGGGTGAAATCAAGAATAGTAAAACAAAATCGTTATACAGTTGAATCTACACTGCAAAAACTCCGGTGTTGATTTAACACCAGCCCGGAATCTATATATGTCCACACGAGAGAAGCATTGAAACAACACCAGTTTGGAATCAAACCGATGCTGTTTTAATACTTACTGGTGTTGTGTAAACACCTATCTGGTGTTAGACCAAAACGAAACTGGTGTTGTTTAACACTTCTCTGGTGTGGAAACATATAGATTCCGGGCTGGTGTTAAATCAACACCGGAGTTTTTGCAACGTAGCTTTTCCTTTAAACTTGGAAATGTGATAGGTATAAACATGTTTATGAATCATCATTCAAAGAGCTAAAACAAAAGTTTAATTCAACCTTGGTTTTTAAATACATCCATATATATCTGAATGTATTTAAACAAATCAAGGAGCAGGAGAGAATTGTCTTTATAGTCAACTATGGATTTTATTCACGGATTATTGTCAAATACCATAAACGCGTAAATTTATTTGTTTTAAAAAATAGGATGAAAATGTGATAAGACTTGCATCAATGAAAAATGGTCACTGAACCTTACGCTTGCACGTCATGACTAAAAATCGACATTGATATTTAATATCATAGCTACGCTAAATATAGTATAAACATTAACACTAATGAAATGCTATAAGTTAAAAATAAAACAACAAATCTATGTGGATGAAAATATGCTAAATATTGATGAAATGAAAAACGCACCGATGTACTTAGCATTGAACGCAAATTTAACGGATCCATGTAGGATGTATTACTGTAAGGTGATTTTGATTAGCCCTTAATCTGTGACGTCAAATTTTATTGGACCTTCAATGGCGCAGAATTACCTAGGTGAGTTTGTGCCACCTCTTATAACTCTTTATTTATCCGATACCATATCCATATCTGTACAATAGTACACGGAAATATTGGCGTCAGCGTCTCGCTCTATTTATAAACATCAAGGACACCGCAGAATAAAATGATTATCCACAAGATAATAATTAACATGGTTGATACTTCGTTGAATTGTCAGTAAACAAAGAATTTGAATCAGATGAAGGTAGAATGGTCTATCTTAACTTAAGACTTCAATACACTTCCCGGAGTACCTCTGTAAATAAAGCACGAGTTAAAACAAGTATATATGTGTCTATATATTTCATCCATTCTGTTGGTATGCTTATATAATTTTTATATCGGAGTGTTTTTATAGAGATTTCTGCTTTGGGAAAATATTAAAACGTCTACGAAGAATAAAATAGATATCACAATGCCAATTCAGGCAATTAGTAATTACATATTATTGGAAATAAACTAAGCCCAGTTTGCAAATTTGTTTATCATTTATATACGTACCTTTAACGGAGCTCCAATTCTTTCATACATGCCGGTATTTTGTGAAACAATTGTACACATAGACTTTTTTTTTTATTCATCCGAGAATGGTATACCCCTAATGGATACAATCAGAATGGGATGGACATCCAAAAGAGTTTTACGTTGCAAAGTTCTCTCTATACCTTTGTTGCAGTTGAAATGGATCGAGCGGATTTATCTAATTTAGATGACCTTAAATGAGGGATTCTCTTCCGGTAGGTTCTGCATCCGGGTTACAAAGTAGCTCTTTCGCAAACTCAGTGTCATGAGCGGCGATCCAGTTGGGGCATGGATCTGTAACATCATTCGGGAAGGGGCGATGGGCGTATCGCCGTGTACATCAGCATATGGGAGAGGGTTTTTCTTGTCCACCTCCTGGACAAAAAAAACACGAAATACTCAGTATTCATGTATAATGCTAAAAAGTAACGTTTAGATACTGTTTGTATGTTACGATAACTCTAATTGAGGTTATATTTTATTGCATTGCAAATTCGAATTTCATATATTTTTTAAGTACTCTTGGTATCAAATACCGGGACGTTATTACCCCCCCCCCCCCCGATGTTATAGAGGGATAGAGTAACATGCCACTCGGTCTCTTTTTCTAAATCTTCATTCGTTCATATTCTCGACTTTTCAAGCTCCTACCTCTCTTTTGTTTCTTGTCCTTCACACAGATTTGCGACTTCTTTTTTTTATTTAAAGTGTAATTTCCATTTTTTATTCCAAACAGATTTATTTCGCCAACCCCTTGTTTCCACATAGCCGCCCACTTAGACGTATTTCTGAATAAATTTGCTCCTTGGATTTCTTCAGTATATCTATGAAACTAATCCTGAATCACCAAGAAGATAAGAAAGTAATGTTCGAGTCTAAACCATTAAACCATGTGCCCGCTAATGTGCTATCATGGCGAGATCCGCTGAAGAAGAATGCTCATTTCACTTTGTATTTCCCGTGAGCATGTCTGTGAGACTCATCCAAAGCTGTGCCCCTCTTCTTTTGTCTTCCGTCGAATTCTTTCTCAAATACACGATCATGTTCTGATCAGGATGTTCTGTGCCTCTGATGCCGAGGATTCCATGTTCCTAATCTCGTCATACTTCACAACATATTAGCGCGAGCATGAAGTCTCCATTTTAAGGTATTTCCCTTAATTTCCGCCGTTATACCGCGTAGTATCGAGGTTACACGAAATTGCCCTTGATTCAAAGACAAGCCAACCAGACAACCAGGCCGTGGCGTCGTTAAGGGAATTCACCAGCATCATGTAGATATGTATTCTGACAGAAAGGGAGAAAAATTACGATTTTTCATTTACATGTAGATACCTCGCTGAGATACAAATTCAAAGTGGTGCTTGACTGGTTTTCATCATGAAGACAACCATCTCTTGGCTTTAATAGACAGGTTCCTGAATCGTATCTTAATGTATGTCTGTGTTCTGACTATTCCATTCCTGGAATTTCAAGTACATCAGGTGATCTTTTGATTCGAACAATCATTACATTACCAAGGATCTCGGCTGGAACTTACATTCATCTTTGAAGATGACGGTCTGATAAATTCTGAAATCTTTGTTAGCGCTTTGTAACGACATTCTGCAGTTTGACTAACTATTTTCATTATCATGACTACCACCACTAGGCCTACTTCTAATAAAAATAATGAACAGAGTACGATTAATTATGATAATTTCACTATTATAATTTCCACTACTATTACTACTACTACTACTACTACTACTACTACTACTACTACTACTACTACTAATATTACTACTACTACTACTATGATAATATTAGTGATTATCATTAACGATATCATTATAATCATCATTACCATCGTTAGGATAATTGTGACTCAAGTACGACTACAACAACACCTTAACTACTTCGTTGTTTCTGAAATTCCTGTAATTTAGTTATTCTTTGAAATATTATTATATTCGTTATTTGTCGATATTGCTTTAATTCATATTCGGCAAACATGAAAAACCCTATAGATGTCTTTCTAATGAGAAGTCAGTGTCTTAACAAAAGGTACTAGCAAATATGATATTAGATTAATGAATGAATCAATGATTATTGTATTGCATTATCATTTGTAATTATTTAACAAAGACATGTCAATCGCAAAACAGGTGTTTTGGAAGTATTTGAAATAATTTGCAATGAGCGAATTGTAATTATATTGGAGGTTGATGTGTGCACTTAATTTCTCGTTATCAAACGATTTGAACAACCTGTTTTATTGATAGCGTCAAAGCTTGACATATAATATAACAAAATAAGTGAAAGGTCAATAGTTTATATCTGCACGCGGCCAAATCAAACATATATTTTATGACTTTCTCGGCTGTGGATATATGGATAATAGCAATTGAATAGATTAAACGTATGTTTATTCTAACCTAAAACGTCTTTTGCTCCAAAGAAATATTAAGGATTTTATCGTTCGTTGGTTTTGAGATGACGAAACTGAGAACTAGCTGAATAGAAGAAATAAGAAAAGAAAATGTCATTAGTGTCCGGATGGCAATAGAAAAATAAGTGATATTGTTCAAGTTTAATGGCAAAGATAACATTTGAAACGGTCTTTATATGTAACATGTTGTGAATTATCGAATTTGATCCTTGAACTTTAGAAAGGTATATAAATACTGGTTCAGTATTGTTAATAATTAGTAGTTGTATTATCATTATCATCATCATCATTATTATTATCATTATCATAAGTAGTATGAGTAATAGTAGTTGCAGTAGTAATAGTAGTAGTAGTAGTAGTAGTAGTAGTAGTAGTAGTAGTAGTAGTAGTAGTAGTAGTAGTAGTAGTAGTAGTAATAGTAGTGGAAATTATAATGTTGGTGGCGAAATAGAACCGGCAGGAGGATTAGAAATAGAATTGAGCCCCGTGGTGTTTTATCAATCATGTACATGTACGTAAAGGCTTCGTAGTGTAATGTTACGCGAAAAACTACATATTGGATGAATATTTTACTGTCAATTATTCAAGTGAATTCTTCACTTAAATAATTTTACAGAAGATGGGGTTTGGCATTTACTTTCACTCACCTTAGTGACTGGGCATTGGTAGAACTTCGAAAAGGGTCTCAGTAGAGGTCAAACCTAATAATAATCACCTAAATGACGTCATGATGTAACCAACGACACAAATTGATTACAGGTGCATAACCTGACAACCCCTATCTCCCTTGCTCTCCATTTTACTTCCTCATTGACAAAAGGATAGAAATGGGGCTCCGGCGGAAAAATTGGAATATCAGAGTTTGAATACAAAGCAACAAACCAAGGCACCGAATTAAGACAAAACTTGAGTAACATCCCACGAAATGCGGTTGACAATTTCCTCAGGTAATTTGAAAAGTTCCATGTCATAATAATCATATATGGAGTATCTAGATCAAGTCTCTTCGCAACGACAGAGGGAGAAAAGAATAAAAATCCACTTGTTGTGATCTGGATTTACTTCCTTGTAGGAAGATATGCGTGTCATCTTCAAGAATAGAAAATATGATTTCTTGAGAAGGTTTTTTTTTTAAAGGTTAATAAGACTGCCATTGAATTTGAGGAAGCCATCCCACATTGCAACAATCATGTTGACTACATCCATCCATGTAACTGTCGAATTAGCTATTTCCTACATGTACTAAACGACAAGGCACGCAATGTTAGGATTTCTAACAGGTAGCTCCGGTCGTGAAAAATGACAGGCGTTCTTAGTACATTTCCTTCATAAATGTGAAATTAAATTACAAAAATGGATTAGAACAGGATAGCAAGACAAAAACGAAGACTGTGACTAATGTAAAATGAAAACAAGGTTAGATTGTTTCCACATCGGTTCTGTACTTTTACGTGCATAATATTTAAGGGAATATAATCTTTATATTAAAACATTTTTTTTTCAAATTTTATATTTGATTGTGTGGTAGTATGGTTGTTTTATAGTTTACATCATTCCTCCAACTTCGGTATCTTATGTTTAATCCTCATGTGGTGTACATCAATGTCAACATCATGTACTCATTTTCAAAACAGATTTCTTTAACCACAGGGGATCAATCTTGTAAATACGTTTAACACTAACTCCTTTATAATGGTTAGCAGGCCCTTGTCATCTTCGCATGGATGTAAAAGAAATCATTATTTTCGTCGTTGACCTTGAGGTTCTTTTCAATTGATCTTTCAGGAATATGACCTGTCAAAAGCGTTACAGAAATCACTTTTAACCCGACATGGAGTTTCCTCGTTCATTTATTTCAAATCTTGGGCGACCTCTCGCCCCCTGCGCCTGGCAAAATGTATTCCAAGTGGTATTATAAATCGATATTTCTTGTATTAAGTGTAGGAATCATTCGTTGTTAGAGTTTGAGAATTGGGATTGTCCAAAAGATCAGTAAACCACAAAAAATCAAAAAGCCCGAAAAAGGACATAATTTTTCCTTTTTTCTTCACATCTCTCTTGTATTTCAACTCAGTGGAAATTAATAGCACATTAACTTTTTCAACTGACTTGCCCAATTGATATATTTACGTCTGTGATTGGGAAATACAGATTTGTTCCTCAAGAAAATACAATTGATCGTCTTGAACATTGTTTGTTCGGTAAAGATGAAACGAAAAACGAGCAACTCATCTTAAGATATTAAATGAAGAATCAATTTGTTTGCATCTTCAGAAGTAAAATGAATTAAAACCTTTTAATATTGAATAGCTTTACTTGTGCAGCCAGGGGCACAAGGGTCATGTCCACCACCCCAAAATAAGAGAAAAGGAAACAAAAAGAAGACAATATTATCATTCTAGTCTATATACATCACATTATCGTACGAACTGGTTAATATCACTGGTTGAAAGGGGACTTCTCCTTCCACACCTAACTCGGCTGCTTCGCCTGTTCACATTTCTCCCTCCGTTCTAAAAAAACTAATATTTTAGTGGTTAAAGTGGAAAGCTGTGAGTTTTTCTTTTGTAATTTCCATCAATACTCTCTCCATGTTCATACATGTAGATCACATTGTTACTTGAATTCACGTGTTTTGTATTTTCATGTAAATATTGTATTTTGCTATGCCAAAGACATCATTTGAGCCCTATGGAAAGTATTTTACCATCCAATGGGCTTACCTTACGGTTTGAAAAACTAATAAAAACAAAAGCCATATTGTAGAATCATCTAATTAAGGAATAAATGAATAAGGAATGCAAAGATGAATAAATGAATGAGTGAATAAACACGTTAATTCAAATATAGATATGCACCCGATACATTATTGGTTTTGTACACTGTGCAAACCCACACACAACGACCCTCAAACGCAGACATACGCTCTCCGCCACACATGCAACCATTAAACATTCTTTTGAAGTTATCAAGCTAAATTCCTTACTCTCATTACGGAGAGTATTTTGCTCCATGATCTTACGATGATACATTGTTCGTTTTAACAAATAATGTTTAATATTGCACTTCATATTCATACAATTTTCGACGTTCTTCGTGGAAAAGAGGAGGATTTCAATTTTGTGTTCTTCTTATTTTAGTTATTCCCTCCCCTGAAAGACTCACGCTGCGATGCCATGTCGTGAATTGGGTTATGGTGACCACGCTTTAGGTAAACCGCTGCTCCAAATGAAAATATTGAACGATTAAATATCACTTATTTCATGTGGATATAATGAGTAGCCCGGAGGGGGAAAGCGGTCACAAATTTCTGGCTTGTGCAGGATTCATATTATTCTTAGCTGAAAGGTGAATATTTGCCTTATTTCGTTCCGCATATGAAATGTTTTACTATTTTACAACATAAGGCCAACTATGCAACTCTTTAAAAGAACAATTGAACCATCTTCGGCAGAGTATCTACATTGCCTTGACAATGACAATGGCAGTGGTTTTATTAGACATATGTCACCTTCATTCATATATTTTGGACAAAATCATAAGGACACAACAGTATTAAAATCGCTCTGTTCTAATGATTAAAGTACGCTCATCATTCAAGTGCGCGCATCAAGTCTTCGATGGGTCATAATAGACAGTCCAACGCACTAGATTTTAAAAAGACAAAAACAATGCACTTTTATTATGGGGTTATGGGCCTATCGAATAGACCTACGTTAAGCATGGTGATCATTCTTATTCCTATAACGTCTTGAATAAGACTAAGATGCTTTTATCAACACAGAGTAGCTTTAATTGCTATAAAATCACCGTAAACACTGCTTTTCACATCTCTCCTTCTCTATGCCTGTATAGATAGGAAGAGAAAATATTTTTTTACGATCAAATATTGTGTCAATATTTATATGACGTCCGACAAAAGTGGATGAAAACAAGTTGTTGGCCAGGGAGTCCCTGAAATAGGAGGCAGTATTTAACGAATCATCCCGATTGGCAACAAAACGTATAGGCTATGAAAACAAACTTGATTTATCCTGGGTCCTAGTTGAAAACGTCCTTATTACACGCAATGTTAAGAGCTTGTATTGTGATGATATAAATAAAATAACATTCACAATGACTTATGGGGTACTTTACCGACCCGGAGCTATTTGTCAGTATATAATGTCAAGTTTATGGCACTTCAAAATTTTATTGTTGGCATCATCCTCTTCATCACCAACCAAATGGTATAAATCATTGCATTTTTACGAGGATTGTATAGAGTTGAGTCGTTCGGGATATCAGGGAGTTTTAGCAACTGTACACAGACGCTTTCTGGAACGTAGATAATCTATTGTCAAATGACTTCTTAATGAAGCAGTCTTTCTGAAAATCGGTGAATCAAAACAGCAGTGTCTTGACTATGGACAAACGACATATTTGCAATTTTTGTCAGCTCTGAAACTTGCGACGATCAGCTACCTCGGTTCACCAATTTTCGACAAAGACCTCTCAGCTGTCATTGGGATTTGACGGGCATTTTCAATAGATATACTCTGTCGTAGAATCCGTCCTCGTTTTAATTGCGAAAAATTCCCTATTGTCTACACAAGACAACGTGTGTACCACCTGCGATGTCTTAATTGGTAAAAATAATCCCCTCGTTATATTGGAAAATCGATTATGAACGTTAAACTTAAATGCGCACCTCACCAAACGGATCCGATTGTTGTCCGTTTACATTTTTTTTAGGAAGTGGAGTTACCTATAAGGTATTCTTGAGCTAATTGTGTCGAAATTACCTATTGATACATTCAGACCATGGTTCGATAACAATTATAAAGGTATTACTGTTTCACAGACTGTTCTGGTTTTAAATGATGTAAGACTGGAATTTCTGCATCGACCAAAACAGAGGATGGTAGGAGAAGAGTGTATCATGCAGAAATTTAAAGGATACATTGTCATTTGCTGTTATGTAGAGATGACTTGATACATTATCTTATATTACGATTTACTAACATTTCTATTTGTGGCAACAGTGAGATCAACCTATTGGCTGTCGACTGCCAACTATTACCAAAATATACTGTGAATGTAACAATGAAAGGCTAATGGATTGAGCATACGTGATGAATTCAAATGAATGAAATCAATGACAGGTCAAATGAATGAAATCAATGACAGGTTAAGTTAGGAACCCCTTGTGTAGCTGTACTTTGGTCTATGGACAAAGTTGGTGGGTTCCACACCCACGCTTTGGGCTCAAATGATGCCTAAGTCGGTAACGAATACCCCTTGGTAATATGTTTGGTAGCTCGGGTATCGGTGAGGACCATTGTAATGATACCTTGACTAACAAACTTGAAGGAACTCTTCAAGAATGTGAACTTTCAGGAATATCCGTCATATGCTGTGGCAGGGATTTAAAGGACAACTCCTTTCTTTTCTTTTATGTTCTTCATATACAATTATCATGATTTTCTCCCAATTTTCCTACCTTTGTCTTTGCCTTAATCAGGTACTCTGTAACACATGAATCAGTTAAGACATACAGGTAAGGAATGCATTCAAAGAGGTCGTTGGTTAAGGTTTCGAATTTAATATTTTCAATTTTTTCGGAATCTACATCACAAAAGAATCGAAAGAGGAGGATATCCATATTGACTACTACCACCGAATAAAGGGGGAAATTGCATCTGAAAACCCCCTTTTTTCCGTTCATTCCAATCTTCGTGTAACCTATTTAATTTGTAACAATCGAAAATACCACCTACTTTTCCAGTCTTCTATAAAAAGATTCCACGTGAAGACAAGTCATTAATCCTCTTCAAGATTTCAGAAAGAAATATGGAGCGTCTGATCAGCGATTCCTGTGTAATTTGTATGTAGGACAGGCAGAGATGAATAATAACAATTATAATATGGGTTAGTATGCCGGTCGGCCGAAAAACAAGTCTCCTCTCTTTCTCGCTTCCCCGCCGGATGTACTTGTGAAGCTAGCCTGCAGACGATTGGGGGATCGCGTGAAGGTACAGATCCCGCCAAAAATGGGTTCAAGTATATCACAAATAGATCTAGTTCATCGCTCTGGCCGCGAGCGAATCTTGTCTGGAAGATAGGGGTGTAAGGTAGATCGACTAATAATGGCTACAGAAAGAACACCTCAAATCAAAAGTACGGCTTCCATCATTTGTCTAATCTTATTTTAGATTTGATGATTTAAGGTGATTAGGACTGTTTGCTTTGCATCATAGTGGTTTGAATTTCTTCTGTTTTCTCTTGAAATGAAATAAGAATACTTTATTCTGTTTACGATTGATCATCAATCCAAATTCCCATCATACGAACTTATCTAGCTTCGAAATGTATATATATTTTCCAATTCTACTTTATATTTTTCCTTGTCATTTCAGAGACGTCAGTAATCAGATTTTGCGCAGCCATGCCTATAACCCTGATCTGCCCTAATTAAACTCATCTCATTTAACAGTGCGTGGGCTGAGATAATTAGACGATTCCAGCATTCGTAGTTTCTTCTTTTAATAAATGGACTTCAGCAGAGTATTGATATATTGTTCTTCCATTCGTGCGCATGAGTGTGTGGCACTGTGGCGCTTTTTTTTAACACGATGATGTTCAAAGCCTTGCGGATAGATCTTGTGGTAGCAAGGCCAAAGGTTCAAGAGCCACTTGACCATAATCGGAACGGGTTGCTACTGATCCATGTGCCCGAAGGCTACACTGACATTATTTTATGGAGACAAGCGTACTTTGCAGAGGCCATGTTCCCTTAGTTCAATATACATCGGGTGTTCGTACTTGAAGTTTTCAGACATGTTGATTTTACCGTCTACTTATTCCTCGAGAATCTTTTGGAACGTCTTTTCCTAACTTCTTATAATCAAGAATATCTAGTTTATTGGATTATTATTATTCTTGTTTGTTTTACAAATGTATCTGTTTTTCGTAGACATGCTAGATGAACTGCAATTAGTTTTCCTGTAGATGCGATACGGAGCCACCTACAAGATCTGGTCATCTCCTTCGGGATATATTATATGAACCAATATTTAACTAGAAATTTCCTCGATTGTCCTACTTTCAATCAAAGGCCATGGCTACCGGATAACAACTTGATTAGAACAAATTACAAAATTCTTAATAAGCAAACGGTTGAAATGTCTCATAATTGTATATAAAAATGGGAAATTTTGATAAGGCCATTATGTACACATTTATGTATGGTAAACTAGGAATAAAGGAAACAGGGTGTATGCTATTTATTAATTGGCTTTAAAGGGGAATCCAGCCTTGGTCATAAAATATTGTGTTGGGAAGGAGAAAAATAAATTAAACAGAATGGTGAAAGTTTGAAAGAAATCGGACAAGCAATAAGAAAGTTATAGCTGCTTTAAAATTGAGATCACGAATACTATGTAGATTTCAAATTGGCAACTGGGTAAGTAAATTATGACAAGGGGCAAGGACAACTTTACCATAGGCCATGTACTTTATTATCAGGGATAAGTGGTTTTCTCTTAAGTACCCATTCCCCTGGGGCAGTAATCTAAATATAACCCAGGTAGTATATTGTTTTATGTCCTCATGAAAGAAAAATATAATTTGAAATAAAACTTTTGGGAAAAAATGACATTTTAACCATAATATGTATTGGAGTACATGGAAGAGTAGTCCTTGCCTTACATCACTATGACATCCCATATGCGGCCAATTTGAAGTCTCCATGGGTATAGTGATTACCAATATTTACAACTTTTAAAAATTCATAACTTTCTTGTCGTTTGTCCAGTATTGTTCAAACTTTCACCTATCAACTTGTCTGATTTTTCTTTTCCTTATAAAAACAAGTTTTTATTTGGGTTGGATTAAGTTTGAAATGAAAACGCTACCTCTGTGAACTCAAACAAGGCACAACTTAAAGAAATTGATATTTTTAAATATGTTCAAATAAGTTTGTTGAGAAGGAATTTGCATTTAATGCTTTTACTGTTCAAAATTATATTCCTTTGTCACAAATGTGAATATGGACATACCACGATGCAACAATAATCCTATGGGGTAGAATAGAATGAAAATGGCTCTTCACTATCATTTGTGCAAAGTGTATTTATGTATAGATATTAAATGTGAGTGAAGTTAGAAAAATATAACTACTGAGTTTGGTCAAGACACATACACAATATTGCTAATATGTGACTCAGCTGATACACATTACTATATGAACTAAATTATTTCTTTGATAGGTTTTGTGCAATATGGCCTTAGTGTCACAAGATAAAATCTCAAAGGGAAGGAAAGGATCTTTTGTTCGATAAATTTTTGATGGTGCATATCGGACTTGTGACAAATAATCACTAGAAGACTATCTAAAAAGAAAGGGTTTTTTTTTATACATTTTGAAGATTTTGTAGTTTAGTTTACTACATGCAGTTAAATGATGCTAGTAGCCAATTTGCTTCTGTAATTCTCAGACCCCCCCCCTGCCAAAAAAGTTCCCAGAAGAAAAGAACATATGGGTGATTGTCCTCTGTACCCTCGACTTCCGGTTTAACAGTCTCTGCCTCTGTCGTTCACCCCTCTTATCATCTCCTGAAGATTCCTTCTTGTGTCTTAGGTATTGAGATCATCAAGAGGTCGAAGGCTATCTCGAGGGTTGTACCAATATTACAACCTATCGCACAAATAATTGATGGCTGGTAGCCCTTATTCTGCCACTTCAGATCTTGAGGTGATCTCTCTGCTCAAAGAGCCTGAAGATTATTGGTTTCCGTTTAGAAGAATAGCCCCCAGGACGATGTCGGTGTGCCGATCATGTTCTAAGGGAATGTCACATTGATATGATGAGAGGTCAAGGAGAGTACGCCAGTTGACCAGGGGGCATTTTAAGAAGTGATTTATCAGGGTTTCTCTTAGAAAGTATTGCTCTCAGCCAATCAAATGCAAGGATTTCAGTAAAGTGTAACAGTAGTCAGTGAACATCGCTGATAGGTAACATTGTGGAACGCTCCCCGGAGCCTTCCGACATAGACAACAAGTTGTGTCACCGGGAGGCCTGAAGCCAAAAGTGTAGCCTCGGTGGTGAAACGTGATACGGCATTCGATGACGACATCTGATGACGTAAAAGACAGCGTTTGGTAGTTCCTGTTATTATCGTATTCTATCCTGACAAACAATTGTCAAATTACATGAGGTATGATCCTTGGTCAAATGGCAATCTCTTTCTCAATGAAAGTGAAAAGAAGGAGGAAACTTCTTTTCCCTTTTCCAAGATGACAAAAATTACTCCCGGAAGCGGCAGTAATAGACAAAAACAAAGGGTAAGAACGTCATACCTGCTGCCGCAGGCATTCGCCCCTGTAGAAGGTTTTATACCATTTCCTTGAGCAATTGAAAAATACTTTTAGTATGTTTTATGTTCTGTCATTTGATGATATTTATCATGTATCATGAGTGTCCCCGGATATAGGCATGTATTCTGAAACAATGGTGTTTTTTTTTAGGTTAATCAAGTCAAGTAAAAAAAAAAATAAGAACAGTGACTATGTGGACTGCCTTGTTGTTATTCCTGAATTACACAGAATATTATTTACATTCTTGACTTAGAGCATAATTATTTACATGTACAAATGTTAACCTATCAGATCAAAAAGTGCAAAGTAGCACCTGTAAAAAGTTGTCCCAGTGTGGTGTTGCTAAAGGTGTGAAGTTGAAACTATATTTTTGTTTAATGTATATCCCACATCAATTGGTGTCCCACACGCCATCAGGTAATTTCGACTATTGATCAAGAGTGAATAGTTCGATCTATTACCTTCTTGCTTTAGTTGCACTATCCTGAAAGTCAGAAACAGGTATGTGATGACCGGTGAGGTATGTCTGCTATGCATCAAGACTAAACCATGTCATCCCGTCTCATTCTTACCTGAGCTGGCGTTAACGTTAAAGGTTATCGACTGTGAATACGTCAATTCCCTTCACTCAAATGATGAAAAATTAAAATCGAGTAAATATTGTTAATTAATTAAGTGCAGGTTACATATATCCAGACGGTCTGAAAACGTAATAGTTTTCGGGGAGATATATAATTTAGAAAGCAGAATATTACAAAGTGAACGTCGTAAAATTCAGGCATTACACATTTCAGTCATTCTCTTATCAATTCATCGATGTACTTGCCATGTTTTCGCACCTTTAAAAATATCATGGATCGAATGTGAAACGCCATCTTTAAACAAGTCCATACGGAGTGAAAAAAAAAATGAATATACATCTTGTTCTGTTCTTTACTTCCTGCTTGTACTTTTTGGAGGATAATTCAACAATTTATTATTTTGTTCCTGTCGAACATGGCTACCTCCATAGTCCATTCTCCCTTATGATTGACTTTGAAGCTGTAATACGAGTCCAACATCTCCAAGATGCACTGTTATATATGCTGGTGATGAAACATTGGCATCCTTTAAATCTAAGGAAACGTGTTAATGCATACCTCACTACCAAGGTGTGTGAAACCAGCGAGGTACACATTTATTCATGGCATCCTTTCCTCGTGGTTGCATCCTTACTGGGGGTGGACCCTCACCACCGTCTCGGCAGGATCACCGCAGGCTGGGTGATTCGAAGGGGGAATGCTCACGCATTGCTGGAGCAACCCGAGACCTGGTTGGCGAACAAACATCGGATATGGTCGAGTTTGTTCTCCAAACAGGCTTAGTCAGGGGGCCTAAGTCTGTTGACGACCGATGCTTCATTCGGGCATGTTATTAGGAGATGAGAGGCCTGACAAGTAGAGAGTCGACTGAGTTACACGGCTGAAACAAAAGTGATCACATCAGTAATTTGGTAAATTGCCCCATTCGCATAAACGCAATGAACAAAGGGAACCAAAAATAAATTACAAGAAAATAATTGTGATATCAACCTCAGGTCATTCCAGGTTCGTTTGCCTCCCCGATATCATCATCGGGTCAATATTCTTAAATGTTGACAATACAAAAGGTATTGAGGTTACACCACGAATAATTGAATCCTTCTCATCTTGTAGTTTCAATATATATGCATATATATATATATATATATATATATATATATATACAGTCCTTGGTCTCCTTATTCTTAAAAACAGTGTGGATAAGGTCAAATAGCAATGTCATAATGAAAGTCAATATCAATTACAGTTTTTAGAATTTAAACAACTTTCGATTTTATGTTTCTATTCTCGTAGTCTTATGGCAATGGTAAAGTCAGATAACGCACTTAGAATTAATGAACAGTCAACGGTCGCCTCTTTTTGATGGAACGGGCCTGCATGATGTGCGCATGCTCGAAACTACATTAAGCTTCTTCTATCTTCAGCAGATAGTGACTATACCGCACACGATGAGTAGTACTCAACTTGAGATCAATCTACTGTCATCACTATCGCAACAAATTTCGCTATTTTTGCAACGCCCACCACTCTCTCATGAAAACAGACCAAGCAATTTCAAGATGAAATAAAGATGAGAGTTGGAGGGGGGAAAGTTGAAGAAGGAGTGACAATAGTGAAATGGTGGGCCGACTGGGGCGTTGAACCTGATCAACATTCCTAACTTAAATCGCGCGAAAGTTGCCGCTGATTGAAATACTGAGCCCGCCAAAGCCTCCCTGCGCCATGTTGGTCGCCTGCAATAACATGAGAAAGAAAACAGTATCAATATCATGTCAAAAAATTGGACTTGGGTTGGAGAAAAAGAAATAAACAGAATTTAGAGATGGAAAACAAGGCATGAGAGAGACAAACAGGTGCAACAACAATTTTGATTGTTATGACATTTGTCTCTTTCTCCTTTTCTTGCTTAGTAGGGTCGGTAAAGGACAGTGACATTCTGAATGTGATGTTCGGTACCGCAATATGGTACAAAAGTATCGAATAACTGATATCTCTGGGTTTTTTAATCTGGTCATCATGTTTAAAACCTTATATTTTTGATAATCCAAATGGTTTCAATCAAGCAATTCATTTCTGTAAACAATTTTTTACTGGTACACATTCTCTGTCTCGTTTGCCTTTCAAACCCTCTCTCTATAGTTGAGTTACCCCACGTTCAGCTGTTAATTTTTGGACATTCTAACGTGTTTATGTGAACCATGGGCATCACGTATATATTTGTCTACTATACCAAACAATGATTTGCAGAATCTTCTTTGGATCGCAGAAGATGCATTTACCCACTGCTTATGCTTTTGTCCTTCAACTGACACCCCTTTTGTCTCGTTGCAACACCTAGATGTTTAAATTTTTAAATTGCTTGCTGAAAAAGATCGGGATTCTTTTTTTTTTAATATTCTTGTATATATATATTATATATATATATATATATATATATATATATATATATATATATATATATATATATATATATCTTTGGACCCTAAAATGGGACTAAATGAAAACTGGAATGAACATTCTGATTACATCTTTATATTATACAGATAATTGTTCCCATTTTGAATATTGCTTACTCACAATTGATGATTTCTTTCCAAAGAAAGTAATAAATCACAGCGAACTAAACCATGAATATTCTCTATTCCTTTTGTAGATACGTCAGAGAATGGTTAGGATCGATGGTGGTAGCGAGAATCGTAGAGATGGACCCTGACAACCAGACATACTTCGTACCCGAATCTCGGCGACCTTTCCTCACCAACGGCCCCTGTAACATCGTCGCATTCAGTGGTTTGGTCCCCATGTTATGTCAGGCCTACGATTCCGTTCTCGGTTGCTTCAAAGAAGACGGGCCACAAGGTAACATGTTTAGCTTATGAATATGATGCTAGCTTCCAAGAACCTTATACTGTATATCACCTTGATCAGGTCCGGTCAGGATATTAGAGAGTTTTCGCTCCATGGCGCACGACGGATTAAAAAACATAGAAAATACATTGTCAAATCCCCTCTGTCCTTGTCGAAAGTGGTTAATCAAAACAGCAGTTTCGTCCTGGACCCTCGACAAACGTACTCTTTTCTGTCAGCTCCGAGACTTGAGATGAAACTGCTTATCCAGTTCACCATATTTCGACAAAGACCTTCCAGCTGTACTCTGTCATCGTTTAATGAGCCCTTTTGATACATTCACTGTCTTCTTAAATCGTTCGTGCGTCGCGGAGCGCCAATTCCCTATTGTCAGCCTAGCCAGTCTAGCTCGACAAGGAAATTTTGGCTTGATAGTGTTAAATCAGTTTGATACAACCACAAGCTAAAGGTGTAGGTGCATGTTGTAAGCTATCAAAGTGTGGTATTCCTCGATGTGAGTATGAATAAACAATTCTGGTAATTTCACCTTCTATCGTGTAGTTTCATGCAAAGAAAATAAATCGACAGTGACTACATATATAAACCAAGACGGCAAGTAGACAATCATCGACGAGGTTTTGGTTCCATGACATTTGCTCCGGCGACAATTGCTCCGATGTAAAATCTGCACGTTAAGCCAAACATAAGCCCTAATCTTAATCTTTACATTATTCTGAACCAAAAACTCTATTATAATATTAGCTCCAACCCTGTATGCCCTCCGATATATTAAGACCGGATCAAATGTCGCAGGAGCAAATGTCGTTTCACCGTGGTGTTTTTAGGCAAAGTGTCTCCATGCCACAACGTTGCGTATGTAAATGAAATCTGCTGTAAATATTTCATCTTTCTTCTTTTTTGGGGGGATGGGGTGTTCTTTTTTATATTTAAAGTAGAACTTCAAGAATATTGTCAACCGACAAATCCATCAAAAGACAAAGCATATAATATAATGGTTTACAAATAATTATTGGAGACCAGTTGATTATGAATAACGCAAATTTGTGTGAACTATAAATGATTACTGCCCCGTTGATGATATTCTACAAAGCAGAACTCGATCCAAGGTATTGTATTAATAAATTGTATTGGATTTTAACGTCATTACAAATTGATAAACCGTGGAGATGTGGAGATTGGCTTTGATTTTATAGATTTACAATCAAACCTTTTTGTTGCTTTATCATTCCACGTCAGTTCTATTTTGATTACTTGAGTTGAATATTGCGCCATGTACATTTTGACTTTCTATCTGCTAGAAACATGTTTATATCCATATTTATACACTGTTCATCCGCAAATACAGGTAGAGCAGAATATTTGTAATTAGTGTGAAGCAAAAATTCCGATTGGTGCGTTGAAATAGTAATAATTATTATGATAATGAAATAGAGATAGACGATAAAAAACGAATATTATTTATGATAATAACATTGATAAACATTAATAATCACAAGAATAATTTAGTTTTGTTCGTTTTATTCTTCTGCAGGTGTTCCATATTCTCAGTATCCCAGGTTTCATCGTTTCATGGATCATATGTCACGGAAGATGCATGATAATTGTTTGATCCAGGACATGATTCCTTCCATAACAGGACTTGTTGATATGTTAGGTAAGGCCATGTATCAAATGTAAAGATGCAATCTAAAAGATGCAGAAAAGTTCGATGAATGACTACCATTTTTCAACGGAAAAAAGTTATATTCATAATTGTGGGAAAGATGAAAAGGAGGTGAGCTTGTCATGTTCTCTTCTTCCTAATGATTTTAGAAAATATGATACAAAATGTGGTTCACTGCAAGGGATTTTTAATTCCAAAACTTAAAATTTATGTGATCATAAATAAAAATCAGTTAAAACTGTCTGGTCGAGTATTCGTGTGTAGTCAGTGCATGCATTCTTTGAGGAATTGTGTTCTATTAAGCTTGGTAAATAATTAATATACAAATCCTTTCTCACTTTCTGTAAAACATATTGAAACTTCCTTGAAATTTCCAGATAAATTGAGTTTTTGGAGTATACCATGATTGCAAATGGGGAAGGGCTCGTGTGTATTCGGTCTAGTACCCACTCTACCCACTTTTAAACATACTCAATATGAACATCGAACGGAGTTTGATAACCATTTTATCGGCACCTACAAGGCTAAATACTTATTTTATAATGTTAGTGGCGTCCGTCACAAACTATTGATAAAAAATATCAATTCCATTAGACGTTAGGTGAATAGAATGACGTATTTCCTTGGCTCAATTATATTCATGCGGTGCTGAGAGCATTCTTCTTTGCATGTTCAGCTAACCTTGACTATTATCTGTATTATTATGCTCTTGGTTTCTTTTACCTCCATTCACCTTCCCACCCATCCCCCTCTCTCCTTCTCTCCTTCTTGTTTTTCCTCTCTCTCTCTCTCACTCTCTTTCCCTTTCTCTTGTTCTCCTTTCAATAATTTACCATCTTTGAAGGACATTCTCCCTTTATATATTCTGAATGATGTTGTGTCTTTTGCAATTATTGTTTCTGTTTTATATCATCCCCAATCATTTATATAACTCGAGGAAGGCGAGGTCATTTGCAAAGGTTTCTAGTGCTATTCTATCATAAAGAAATTGACATTTTAAGCAACCAAAAATAGAAAATATTATTTTACTATCATGGCAACCGGCAGACAAAAAAAAATGATCTGGAATGATGTAGTCTGCTATGAAAGATTTTGCGTAGGTGTTATGTTAAGGGCAAGAACTACGAACAGAAGGATAGTAAATGAATGGCATGTTGCGTCTGTAGTTAGCTCAGCAGGTATCAATGTCAAAGTGGGGAAATGGGATGAATGCCCTCCAACTTAAACGCCTCCTCTACCGTATCAAGAAAGAACGTTTGCATTGCCAAAACAATGACATTTATTTCGAGAGTAAGACGTTCCCTCTTGAGGGTTGTGTTACAAAGACACCGTTACCTTAAAAAAGGTCGAATGGTCATGATATTTTTTATCAGATTATATATAGATCCGTCTTTCCTTTACATTGTTTGTTCATCTATATGGTATTTTTTACAACTGATGTATGATTTTGTAAAACATGATAAAGTTATCATGTCTGTATTGCTCAGCTATCGTGTCAATCGACGTACCTCCGTTAACCTTCACCCATATCCATCATCAATATCACATTACAACATAAAGAGACCGATATAATCAACATACGACGAAGGAACAACAAATTAATGAACATTGCTGGGTTCCTATGTCAGAGACACGTTCATGTTACTCTCAATGAGTTCGCCTTCAAGGACATAGCGGAAACAGTATTGATGGTTTACACCAAAAGCAGTTGGCGCCATGTGAACGGCGATGCCGTCCTCTAATAATATATTGTCTTCACGAATACGTCTGAAAGAGGATACCACCATCGTATTTCATTGGCATCTGCTCCCGCAGCTTCAGTCACTGTCCGTGTGATGGTGATGATGATGTAGATGGTCCGCCGGTGGTAGTCGTGTCTTTTCCGGCCCCTTGGTATGCACGTTAGGTTGCAGACATCACTGACAAGTGTCAATGTTATTCATTACTGACAGGAATAACAATGATGATATGAGTGACAAAGGGGATGGTGAAGATGGCAGCTGGGGGTACCTGACATAATTTGTGGGGTGGTGGTAACGGGGAGAGTTTGTGGCGAACAGAGGTGGAATGAAATTTTGAGATTTTTGTCAATATTTTTGTGGACAACCTTTTTTGAATTTATTTACTTATTCAACCATCAGCTTAACCATTTACTAGGGAATTAATCAATGAATGAAATTATTACCTCATCCATTTCATTAATTCAAAAGTTAGATACAGACGAGACGATTGCAGATATTTAGCAAGCGTACTTTGCCTTTACTGATAACCTCCTGTTGAGACTCCGGATATTACCATGAGAAATTAATTAGTCGTTGCAGTGTTAGCACAAACACCCATGGAGTCCTGGTCAGTGGTGCGTGTGTGTGTGTGTGTGTGTGTGTGTGTGACCGTAAGGCCAGAACGATGATCATGCTGAGCACCGGAAGACAATTGGTTGACTGAAGATACTGATCTTCCTGGCCGTCTTTGCAACCCGGAACGAAGTGGCCCCTGTAGGAAGCTAATGCGGATTATTGAATTGGTGGCTTTGATGAAAATGTTACCCTTCAGATGTTCAAGACCAGTTTTATTGGACATCTGGATGTCAATTTTGTTTTAACTGTATTTAATTATAAACAACGATCAGGAATATACCATTTGGGATGCTAGTTCACGCTTTTTTCAAAATTCAGTTATGGAGACATTTTTCAATAATTATTTTAACATAATTGAATTTGCGTTCTTTCTCCTTCTCCAGAAACTAACGTATCTGTGTTAGATCTTGGATGTGGTCAAGGTCATGCAACAATGCTGATGGCGCAGCGCTTCCCCGGATGCACTTTCTATGGGCTTGATATCTCCCAGAAGGCCATCGCCGAGGCACGGGCAGAAGCCGCTCGACTCAGCCTCACCAACTGCAAGTTCCTCGTGCAAGACGTTGCCACACTCCCAGACACATGGAGAAACACATTCCATCTGGTCACCTCCTTCGATGCTTTCCATGACATGGCCGACCCTGAGGGTGTCCTCCGCGAGACGAGGCGGGTGATGGTCGATGGCGGTCTGTTACTCATGATGGAAGTCAACGTGCACAGCTCGCCGCACAAAAACGTGGGGAATCCCCGAGCCATTGATGGTTACGTCATCAGTATGCTCCACTGCACACCGGTGTCCATGTACTTTGGAGGCCCAGGACTTGGCACGATGTGGGGAAAGGAGAACGCTTCGGAAATGCTCAAGAAGCATGGATTTGGAGACATCACCATGAAACCATCGAAGGACAGGTTCAACGTCGTTATCACGGGGAAAAAGAAAACAGACTAGGTCCACAGCTGAGCATTCAACATCCTTATACCTTTAGGGATGTCAAACCGAAAAGCTTCATGAATTCATAGATCAAGCGCTCTTTGTGTTAATTTGTCATAGTGAGTCACAGACTAATGAGGAAGCACTGGCTACTATCAACTGAATCATGAAAATACTTCCATAATCACGTTTGTATCACTGGAATGACTGACCATCTCCGAAACTTTTTACGAAGTTTTTTCCCCAAGTTCAGAAACGGTGTTCATTTAGAACATCGATTCTATGATTAGGTATCATAGAGCTAAAAGACATGTGTTGAGACTGTTTTTACTTTGGTCAGCATATCAATTTCGATACTCTGAAATGATACGAATGTGTAAAGAAATTCCACATATCGGTAAAACAGGATGATAAAAAATACCCTAAATTCTTACAGTAATTTTGACTTCTAGGAAGGAATTTTTAGAACTGAGGTATTCCGATTCCATGGATTTGTGATCATAACGTATAACTACTTAGTATTTTCTTTTCAAGAATGATTGTGATACTTAAAATACTGTTGTGGATTTGACAGAATATTCGCTGAATAGAACAACATCTAATATGTAACTTATTTGGTGCCACATTGAGAGCTATAAAATATGTATCGAAGCCAAAATGAAAGCTGAAATTTACGTAGTAGATAGATATACAGTAAAAATAATTTATTTAATGGTAAAAATGATAGATCATATTTTTTATATTAAAAAATGTACATATGTTTTTGAAATAGACATGCCATTTTGCCACTTTGATTTATGTATCAATTTGTATTTCTGTTTTATTTAACCTCATAATTGTATGACTATTTACAGTTTCAACTTTGTATTAAAAAAAATGTGCTTAGATAATTTTGATGGCCGTTTATATATGCCGGTAGCTATGAATTGCTGTTTTCATTCTTTATTTTGTTGAAAGCTGGAATGTAATTTATATATCTTTCGTTTAGTGGTTGATTTAATTTTGATTTATTTTCGGACCTTATTTCTGTTTTAAAAATAACACAACTTTGGTGTTTGACATACTCCAGCTCATGTATTCATTGTATGTAACTTCATTACGAATATCGTACATTATATATGTATGTTATCAAAATAAAGACCGTTATACCCTGGTATTCATAATATATTTCTTTCGTATATATACAACGACACAATGTGAATGCTTCTTCTTAATTGTACATATTATGATATGTAAATATCTGAATAGAATACACCATTGTCAATTGTTTTAGAGATTGATTCAATATATATACAAGTGTCGTCAAGGATACAACTTACAAAGATACATATTTCCTTTTATATATGGTATCAATAAGTCCATTTATTAAATGCATTTTACTTATAATTAATAATTAGCTGTCATTAGAGGTAAGTGACAATTATTTGACAGTCAAAGTCTGTGTATCGTCATTTTTTTATACAAAAGTGTTCACTGGTCAAGTTGTGGAGATGGGTGACAAGTATCCTACAATTAAGAAATGAAAACCTAAACACAAATGAGTCTGGACTCGGATTAAGATTTGATCTTCTTAACTTGAACTTGAAAAAAAATATATGTATGGGTGGTTTTGATGGCTGAAATTAACACATTCTGACATGTTTTTTGTATCATGTTTTCCTACTTATTGTCTGTTGATTTTTTTTTCATTGTGGACTTTTTTTTTGGGGGGGGGAAGAACATCGTTGATTATAGTCTGATTTATGTAATATTTGCCAAATTTACTAATAAATAATTTACAATAATTATAATTTGTTCACTTAGAATTTGGCTCCGTCATGTTAAGAACGCTAATTTTAGAATAACTAGAACAGATGTACATCATATGAGTTATTCCTACTCTCTCTTTGCATCACATCAATTTATCAATATTTATTAACTATTTTGTCCCCCTCCCCTCTAATTATTGTACACAAGATTCTTTACCATGTTTCGTTTACAAGCCTTGCTTTTTAGGCAAGCTTCCTCCGTTTTGTTACTTTTTTCTTTAGTTTAGTCAGATTGGTTCTATTTAAATTGATATGTTTTAAATTCAGTCCCCGATTTAATTAATCAATGATATTTAGGTTTATTATTGTTCTCCTCTGTTTGATTGAAAAACCTGTAAATATTTCAATTTGTAATTTTTGTTTGTATTTGTTGATCGGCAAAAATAAATCATTAATCACATGTGGGAGGTCATTATTCTAGTACTTAATTGGTAGACGACAGGTGACATTGATGATATTGGCATCTGTAATACGTTCTGAATTTAAAAGTTGTCTCAATATTTATTTTCCGACCAAGCCAACAGTTTTATATATATATACATATATATATATATATATATAAAACTCTGTCATTTGCTTCTTGATGAAGTACCTCTGAGCTATTACATTATTATTATGATTACATTTCACAAATCAAATTCTTCGCTTTTGATTTCTCAGTACAACTCGACAATTAAATCCAGCTTCGTTTTTTCGAGTTCCACTTGATAAATTTTCAATTGGGGTTTTATTTACTGTTCCTGTTTATCAAAAAATAAAGTCTATATCAATCGTGCTAACGATATTAAATCAATATCTAACCATCTGTCTGTCTAGTCGTGATTGATTAGTTTTATTGTTTTAGTTATCGATATAAGGATCAAATTATTTTTATTTTCTTTTGCTCTCACCACCACGATATCAATTTTAGCTGCATCTTTTGCGATTTTGTGTTTTTTGTAAAATGATTAATTTGTAATTCATTTGGCAGTATTCTATTGTGTATAAGATATGATAAATGTGTTTAACTACATGTGTTTTGTCTTCATTATATTAGCATGTTAATGAGGTGTATATAATTATGATCCGATTCTGTGACTGGCAAAATCATGGTATTGTTGTGCTTGTTTTTAATATATGTGAAAAATATCTGAATTATGTGTTTATATCTTCAGGAAAGAGGAATGTATGCTTTGTGTTCATTATACAGTCAGTGTATGGCAACATTTCAATTTGTGAGATGGAAGAGAGGGCATTCGCCTTTTACGGCTTATTTGTCAAAACATTGTTTTCATATTTTTGTGTATTGAATTCCTCAAATGTGTTGATATTGAAGTGAGTTTTGTTAATATGAAAAGAATCTTGTTTTACCATATGTATTAAAAAACATTTTGTGTCATTGTTTCACAAGAAGCGCCAATGCAGTGCGACGGTAGTTGCACGACATCCATTACAGGTAATCACAGAAAATACAACTAATGCAAAAACGTTACATTTTACCATTTTTCCTTATATTCACTGTACATTTTAATAAATCAGTTCAAAATATTTCTAAATTTGATTTAAAATATAAAGAATTCCTAGTAGATTATGTAAATTCCTAACCGGTAAGAAATTATGCTGAGTATCATGAACTTGTAATCTCTGCAACTAGCCCCCCCCCCCCCTCACCACACACACCATCACACACAAACAACCGAGAGAAAAAAATGAGGAAATGAATACTTTATAATCATTTAGTTTGGACATTGTCTGTTTTAGCATGATATTTTCAAGCTGTCGGCAAATCATAACAGCTCAAATGTTATTGTAAATAATTATGTATTAGGCACTATTGAATAACGTCCAATTTTATTTAGTAGACATGTGTTATATACCAGCACCTAATCGATGCTTGTTACATACAAATTGCATTAAAATTATTTTAATCAAATATTGTGTTGTCGTTTTTAGATTAAATTTGCGTCAGATTGGGTGTACGAGGGATAGATCTCCATGATTTTTTCAAGGTTTGTAAAGGTGTGTAAAGGCCACCGCACACCTTACGACTGTTCGCGATCCGATTTCAGAATAAAATGTAGTAGAATTTGATGCTAATATTGAGACTTGGAATATCTTACTGTGTAATGTTCTAAATCATCGTACGAATACCTATCTTCAAATCTGGGACTATGCTATCACCCTTCTTAGAATAAAAGCGAATTTAATATCTAGTCGTAATGACGTCATAGCAGTCGTACGATTGGTAACGATTTGAATCTAATTTGGTCTGTACTCTTAAATAAATGCTTACAATCTTTCAAAATGGTTAAATTAGTATTCATTCAATTAATTTTAACCTCAAATAAAATGATATAGTCCATTCACATTTTCAGAAAATGAGCAAACTGCGATTTGTCCCAAAATCATTGAAAATCGGATCGCGAACAGTCGTAAGGTGTGCGGTGGCCTTAACTCTACTCGCCAGTGTGTGTGCCGCGTGTATGGATGAAGGTGCGCGTACGTGCGTAATGGTGTGTGTTGTTGCCTGTGTGTGTTGTGTACGTTACTGGCACTAGCGTACCTAAAGGGGGGCAGACTGCTCCCCCTGACGAGTCACAACTCATGCAAGGGACGTATCCCTGCCCCCCCCCCCCCCTGACGAGAACGTGAAGACCCTTTTTTTTTTTGCTTGTCAATTTTTTTTTGTGGTAAGAAATCCTTTATTTGTCGTTGAAGACTTTTTTTTTTGCTTGTCAAAATTTTTCGCGGACGAAATATCCTCCAAAAAATGTGCCCCCATCCTAGGTACGTCAGTGGTTACTGGTCACGAGCTAGCGAGTGCATAGGAAGTAATGATGTGCGTTTGCATGGGTAAGTGTGTCGTTTATGTTAGGGTGTGTGTGTTTAGGGGAGAGTGTGCGTGTTTGACGTTTAGGAGGTGGGTGCGTGTGTGTGTTTGGATATCTGTGAGTGTATCGGGATTTCGGGGCGATGCAGCAGGCAAATGCACTTCTTATGGGTCCAGACTCTTGCAAATTAGCTTTTCATCATGAGGAAGATGATAAATTTACGACATGCTGTAAACTCGTGATCGCATATGCATGGCCTGTTTATCTCAAAAGTTTACAAATTCACTGAATTCACGCATACCTATTGTCCAACTTAGACCTGACAAATGTGGTCAGATGGAGCAGTTTATATGGTTCCATTGCATTAATATTGACTAAAATGTCATCTTTGGCGTCGTAAAATAACTAGAATATTAACAGCAGACAACATAAATAAATATAAAATATTTAAGGAATTTACAGCATTAGCGTGTAGATTTACCATAGTGTTATACAAGTGAGACAGTCTGTCCCAATCCAAAAAGTCTATGGGACTCTGAATACGTTTTTGCAAATATATATATATATACATTGCGTATAAAAAAAATTTACACTTAGAAAAAATCCTGTAAAATTATAAATTTGTAATATCCTGAAGATTTTTCCACATTTTAACATTGGTACAGATCCACTTAAGCAAATGACGATATAACTGTCGAAAAATATTTCTGCTTGAGTGATCACCACTTACTTTTGAAAAGTTAGTGAAAAATGATTTGCGCAGAATTTTGAAATAGTTATGCGAATAAAAGAAGACCTTAATCATGAAGAACACATTTAATGTAGCCAGTAAAATTTATTTGAAGATATCTTTTACCCTTTTTAACTTGTTTCTTTGCCCAAAATACTTCGAAGAGTGCATTGCGCCCAACCCCACTCCCCCACACACCGAGGCCATCGTGATGATATTTGATTTTACACTGAGCTGTCATTTACATGAAATGGCTTAGGCTTGATTTTCATTTTGCTAATCATTTTCAAGCTAAGGAAAAGTGTGGAGAAACAAGTATTAAATGAAAAATGAAATGTAAACCCACTTCAAATGATAAAGACTTAGTAAAAAAATGCTGGAAGTGTCTGACATACACTTTTGTTGAGATTCAGTTATGTCCTCAGATCCAGCTGGCACAAAAAGGGTAAAGGTTGTGCTTACTAAGTGTTGAAATTTCCATTTGGGTGGCAAAATTCTTACAAAATGCTTGGATGTATCCGTTTTATTTCAATTAACTAAAAGTGGAAGGGAAATGTATGAGAAATGTTTCGCTGGGTAAGGTAGATTTCGCCCTTTCCCTTTGACACAGCGTGAAAACAAGCATTTCTGCGCAAACAGATTTCTGCGAGCTTTACAGAAATAGAAAGTGCTCACTCAAGTGTAACATTCTGTCAAAACTTTTACTTTCATTAGATAGATGAGACCCAAACCCAAGATTAAATGTGAAAAAATTACCCACATGTTGTATATTTTTTAATTCCCAAGGCTTTTTCAAAGTGTAAACTTTTTTTTGATACGCACTGTATATATATATATATATATATATATATATATATATATATATAGTTTGCGTCACACCTGGCTACCCACAATGGTTCAAGTGAAAAATGAAATAGTCTATAAAGAATAAGAAATTTTGTAATAACAAAAATAATGTTTACGCACAAGAGTCATCGTCTCATGTTCTGAATCAATATAAGTCTCACTACATATTCTAAGAAAATACCCTTGAAAATGAACTCTATGACTGGGAATAACGCCATTGTTTCTAAATACAATAATCAATACCGTCTGCCGATATATTTTTCTTTTTTTCTCAATATAACATTATATTACCCGCCCCCTCCCATCAATGCCTTCATTTTCGAGGATGACTCCATGATTAAATAATGATATATATCCATCTTTTAACTTCATTTCTCATTTTTTATTCATTTTCAAGGTTTGCGTATTTCAAACGAGGACCTTGTGTATAATAAGCAGGTTAAGTGATTTTGAATGTCCACAAAAAATAATAATAATAATAACGCAGATTGCCATAATAGCGTCCATTATCTTGATACTCTATAACATTCAGGGAAATACGCAGAATTTTTTTTTTTTAAATACGGTGCATCCTTAGAATTAAAGAAATTGTAATAAACTATTCATGAAAGAAGAATCTATTAGGTGGGGTTTTCTCATTCAATTTATCATTAGTCCATCCACATCAAGTTCACGGTGAAATCAATCCCGAAATGGAAGCCTCGGTATGTTCAAAGTTTAATCGATGATATGATGTTACGTTTGTTTTCGTCCAATCCTCTTAAACATATGTCGCAATTTACGACCCCTCACCCACATGCTTTCAAAATGATCTAAACATAGTCATTGTATTGTAGTCTTAGAAATGTCTAAAAATATCACGGTGTATCTATTTATTGAATTGCTTATCTGTAGCCAAGGTTAATTTTCCTTCAGTTTATTTTATGCGGTTGCTTTGAAATTACGAATACAACCTTTACTAATTTGCTTTATTTTTGCTGATTCATCACAACCTTGACTGCAAAGACTAAGACCTGTATTCACAAAGCTCTAATACATTAATAATTTGATAACCGATGCTGCAGCATTTGTCCGCCAATATATTACATTTTCCTTTTAGCAGTAAATCATAAAAGACCATCCCTCCTCTTGTACTTTTATGGATGACATTTGCACACCCCAAGGTATTTCTTCAAAGTCATGGCCATGGGAAGCGGGGGTGCTGCATGTATTATTTTCCATAGGCAGCACCCCCAGGAATTCTGGGCGGTGTGACAAATCTGAGAAATGTAACACAAATGGCCGTTGTTTACAGAAACCTTTTTTTTGTGATTGACAAATAAATCGGGACGAAAATTACCATTTTTATATTTATTTGCTTGTCAAATTGACATCGGCACCCACAGACAAAAAATCGTTCCCAGGGCCTTGTTCAAAGTCTTTCTTCGTGCAATATTTATACCCCAATTGCAATCGGTATTCGGGTCTAGGGCCGAACGATTATTCAATTTAATCTGATTAATTGTGGGACAGGAGAGTCAATTACTTCCGAGATGTTGATGATGGTGATTTCCATAGATAAGTTTGAATCGATCGCGATGGAATCTCAGCGTTAAGATAACCAACATCAGAGTCGTAGATGTGAAGAGGAAAGGAGAATTCCTGCCTGCATTTCGAAATAAGAAAGCAAAATATTCTTTTTATGTTGGTGTGTATATTCTTTGAAAGCCACTAGTGCAGACGAGAACCTCTTTTTGGAAAACTCTTTAGAAATTCCCATTTTATAGTTTGCTCGATTTGAATAAAATGGAATTTCAGAATATCTTGAGTTGGTTCCTGCTTCCAGATAAAAGTAAAATAATTAGAACTAAGAGAGCACAATGCCTACCTGTTTAGAACAACAAGTGCCATGTTTCCATCCGGGAGTTTGAATGCTAGATGTTCAACCAGCCTTTCGCGATCAACCGATGACCCCACCCTCACTGATCCAGGGGAGATGAACTTACTGGTTTAAGAAGCATAAAATGCATTCATGATAAATGCCAACTTTTTCTTTGAATTATACCATCGATATTATTCATTCATATTAATGTTGGTTACACAAGACAGTACATGCTAACAATTTAAATCATCAATGAATCGTCCAGGCAAAATGCTTTGTGCCATAAAACGTAGTAAAGTGGATGCACTAGAAATGAAGGAGGAACAGAGATTTATTAAAATGATTTGAGGACATTCCTTAATTGCAGATAAACCAAAAACGAGCATCAAATATCGAGAAAGAAAGACATCTAGAAAAAGCCTGATCATGATTTTACAACTCTGACTCCCCTCACCAACGTGCTCGTTTACCTGAAGTGACCAAGATGATAGTACATTGGTTGTTTGTAGAACACGTCTTGATCAGGGTTGACAATAATAGGACTATCCACATAGTTCCCTACCCAGTTAGGTCCTCCGATCGTGTCAAGGGCCATGTTCCAATCGATCCATCCACCAACCCAGTTACTCAAGTCCTGGCAAGATATGAAGAAATATGAACTCTTAAAGAATTTCCTGAAAAGTATCCACTTCTAAAAAAAATCAAGAGTGTATAGTTATTCTTCATCCATTGGAATACCTGTGACATGGACATTGTCTGATTTGTGTTGCATTTTCTGTGATAATTTGTTGGAAGACAACTTTGCCAATTTTCGTTTTAAAGGGGACTAAACCGTGCCTGCAGACCTGCTGCAGTACTATCAGGAAATACGTATGCATGTGGTCAAATAGTTCAGGGCCCAGTTCAATAAAAGTCACTATTTAGGTAACTTTGCCATCCAATGGTAACTACCATGGAAGCGATGCTCAACAGCCAATCCAAATCAAGGACTCCATAAAAGTTACCATTGGAGGATAAAGTTACTATAATAGTAACTTTTATGCACCGGAGCCTAGAAAAAGGATTGAGGAATGTATCAAAGACCATTCAATGGAACTGGTATGAATTAACATATTTGTATGAGATATTGGTTACCCTAATTTTCTGTGTTCAGCGTGTAAAACAAGTCAAAAGACGAAAAAAGTATTTAAAAAATTGCAATCTTACAAGGTAGGGTTCAAGCATCTCAGTAGGCGCTGTTATGCTAAAATTGGGTCAAGAATTTGGAATTTTTTTCTTCGAGTTTACCAAATTATTATCAGACAAACCTCAATGATATTGTGGCTATAGGATTCACCTCTCTCCCAACTACCAAGAACCACTTTCTCTTGCCACGGCAGGTACCCTTGGCACGCTTCTGTGTTGATCATGAAATAGTCTGGATGAGCGTGATGGGTATCGTTAAGACGGCTTCCATCCACTAGGAAGTCCATGTACCAGTGGAGGCCTATACCAGAAACGAATTGAGATGCCACGGAGTCTTCGATGACCTAGACAAAAGTAAAGGTGTCGTATAGATCATAACAGTCTGAAACCGGAAAAGCAGTTTATTATGCGATCAAAAATTGAGTGATTCAAAGGCCTACCTGTAGACCAATTTATTTCCTCTGTTTTTAGAAATACCAAGTTATCATTGCAATCAATTGATTTTGACTTGCTTTAACCATGTTCATACACAGACAGCTTACACATTTCCAAGTACCCAGGGAAATTCCTAACGAGGAATCATGTTTACATCTACTCCTGATCAGCAGATCATGGACAAGCATAACCCGTCAGAGTTCATTCTGGTTAATGTCCCGGATTTTAACAATCGACTGGTCATTGTTCTCAAACCAAAGGAATGATAATAACTTGAAATTTGAATTGATTACACCTGTATCAGTTCACCTACCACATCAGCCCACTCCGGAAGATGTATCCGTTGATCGTCCATGATGACGATATTTACATCTTGGTGTCCTCTGCTGTGCAACGTGGGACCCATGTCCAGCTTGATGAAGTCTCTCTGGAGTTCAGGGTTGAAGTACATGCATTGCCAGTCCCAATCCGGAAAGAGGCCTGCGGTGGGTTCGTTACCTGTTGTTAGTCCCCAGATGTCGACATCATAGTCACTATAAGCCTCAATGAATCTGGAAGCGAATCAAATATCCACAAATCATTGTGGTGACTTTGGGGACTTAGCCACTGAATCTTTTATTGCAAGATTCATTTAAAAGTTTGACAAAAATTGGTTGATATTGGTATAGTATAATAATGTAGCATGTGTAGCATGTCTAATATTTATTTTTTTTTTTAAGTTTGGTGAATGACGAATATTCTTATATTACGTAACTCTATTGGTATGATAGATATCGTTGACTTCCTTACTGCGTCGATAAGGAAAACTTAATACTATAGTTAGGATATGTTTCAAAGAGCAATGGAGCATTACAACTCACTTGGCAAGATAGAGTGCCCATGATTTGTAGTATTCTCCGCCAGGCAATCCTTTGAGTCGACCACCTCCTTTCATTGCACCATTTGTTTTCATCCATCCTGGAGCTGACCAGGCGCTACCTAACAACTTGATGGGTCTTGAACTCATGGCCGAGGCTCGCTTGATCATCGGGATCTGAGGAAATCAGTGACAAAGTAAGACAGGTCTGCTGAGTGCATTTAGGTCTCCTATAACATTTATCTATATTTCCCGTTTTATTCCTGAATTCAATGTGAGATTCTTGTAAATGGAAAATGACATTTATTGACATCAATGGAAAATAAAGTAATTGACTCATCATAGAAATCCCGTTTTTTAACACGAGTTAATATTATTACGTGACCGGTGAGAATGTCGTTTATCAAATAAATCGAAAAACATTAAATGATAGCATGTCTAATAAAGATAAGATTTTATTCAATAAAGGAAGTTGCCACACTGAATCATTTTTGTTTAATGTTAAAGGGAAATCCAGCCTTGGCCATAAAATGTTGTGTTGGGAAGGAAAAAAATAAATTAAACAGAATAGTGAAAGTTTGAAAGAAATCGGACAAGCAATAAGAAAGTTATAGCTGCTTTAAAATTGAGATCACTAATACTATGTAGATTTCAAATTGGCAACTGGGTAAGTAAATTATGACAAGGGGCAAGGACAACTTTCCCATGGGCCATGTACTTTATTATCAGGGATTTGTGGTTTTCTCCTAAGTACCCATTCCTCTGGGGCAGTAATCTAAATATAACCCAGGTAGTATATTGTTTTATGTCCTCATGAAAGAAAATTATAATTTGAAATAAAACTTTTGGGGAAAATGACATTTTAGCCATAATATGTATTGGAGTACATGGAAGAGTAGTCCTTGCCTTACATCACTATGACATCCCATATGCGGCCAATTTGAAGTGTCCATGGGTATACTGATTACCAATATTTACAACATTTCTTGTTGTTTGTCCAATATTGTTCAAACTTTCACCTATCAACTTGTCTGATTTTTCTTTTCTTTATAAAAACACGTCTACATTTGGGTTGGATTCCCCTTTAAGCTTAATGTACCTTGTAATCAATGTCTTCGAAGGCAAGTTGAAAATCTTCGAGATCGAAGTCATTCGGTGTTTCGGCGTAAGAGTATTCCCTGGTTGAAAAATCACAGCTAGCGATTGGTACACGACCAAATGAATATTCGATTCCTGTTTGATGATAGATTTTGAAATATAACGTCTTGTGAGCAATGGATTTTAACATAATTTATTTGCATTGGTTAACCTTCAATATTTTTTTATTTGGAAATTAAGACGTGGATACGTGGGGGATAAGAAACACGAGAAGTATTCAGATTGATTTTATTTATTTATCATTCTTTTTATTTCCTAACTTTGGAAAAGGGAAAATGGTAAATATCATTATGTTTGATGGGGAAATAGGCGTAATGTATACCTGGATGAGTTGTTTTTAAAGCCTGAAATGGGCTCGTCTTCAGAGTTCAGAGTAATTGATAAAAGAATATGCAATACGAAAAATTACAAATATCGCATCTTATAATATTTGGTAGGGGGTTGCTTGAACAAAACAATGATGATTAGTACAGTGCCTCGTTTGTAAACCAAGAAACCTGTATGTGAACATGGTGAACTTCATGTTATCATACCATCAGATGAGAAGTACGCCCTCAATAGGTTGTCCTGCACGTCAGAAGAGAGGTTGTAGAGATTTAGCGCTGCTGCGTCTGAGAAAGAACCGCCAAAACCAAGGATGGTTTGATACTCGTCCGATCGGTCCACTGCAATTGTGATACTTGTATCTGGAACTTGTTAAAAGAGTAAACGATGATGGGAACTCATTAAATAGTGTAACTTTAGAGGAGCTTTGAAATATATAATGCATGATGTAGGAGTTAAATGTGGGGGCAAATGACTTTATTTGACTCATCATTACGGTTTTAAGAAAGCTATACATATATTTACAAACCCCTACACTCTAAAAAATGAAGTGTTAATTTAGCACTTAATGTCCTTGTATAGTGACTGCACTTTGAGTGCTGATTTAGTCATTCAAATTTGAACTACAAAATCAGCACTCAAATTGCAGTCACTATACAAGGACATTAAGTGCTAAATTAGCACTTCACTTTTAAGAGTGTAGTAATAGAAGTAAACCTTGTTTCACTGCATAAGACATGCATTTATCAACTTCGAATGGAGCAGGAAAAATCATGATGTTGGGTTTCCGTTGACATCTGAATGAATTGGTCAATTACTGTAAAAGATACCATGAGTGTCAAGCACAGACAAATTAACTTATCGGGCTCAAAAGTAGATGTGGTAGCAGCTGTGGTAACAATAGGAGGAGGAGGAGGGGGTACTAGGCTGTGGAAGTACCATAGATGGTGAACTGTAAGAAAGTTTAAGATCTAACACAATTCTCATCATGAATAAATAATCACTGAAAATCAACATCAATGAAACTTACCATAAGGGGTTGGTCGATTTCTGATTGGCATCTCATCTTTATCTAACCTGAAGCCTCTCTTTCCAGAAGTGTACACTACAAAGTTTTCATCGTCGAGGGTGTATTCTTCGATGACGTCACAATGAGAAGCGGAGCACTCACAGACGAAGGAGCTCGTGTCGGAGAACTGACGGAACTTGCAGTCATTATCTGTTTTTATAATAGATTTCTTAAATGTAGGAGAAACAACCACGCCCCTTGTTTTTATGTAATTTAGTTTTTTCTCACTTTCCATTCTACATATAGATTCTTTTACAAGATATACTATGAATTAAGATGTTTACCTCACTGTATGAAGAATTCGTTTGATAAAGGCAAAGTTATCTATGTGTGGATAGTAAGGGAAAGTAATCTTTTATTTTGGGGAGTGTTTGAAGAAGGAGATGGCGGGCAGCAGTCGGAAACAATAGACAGATTACTGGCATGAATGGCGGACACTGCCTAACCATGATAACAATAAAACTTCTTCTGGGTGAGATCCTGGAGGATCTAGGTGACAGGATGTGACTATTGCAGTCACTATAGTCACTCAACTACATCCAAAACATCACTAATCCACTAATGCCACCATTCTCCAACTTATACACTGCCAAAGGATGGCTGGATCACAACAAAAACATTGATGCTTTTAAATCAAAACCGTTACTTTGCCACACAAAGTCGACATGATTTTTTCTTCTTTTTTATATACCACGTGTACCGTTTTTAAACAGGTAAACGACTACGAGTACGTGAATTGCGAAACCGTCTCAGCCCGATGCTATACCAAGTCTTTGGATATCCAGTATAGGTATTTCCATTTTTTCCCCCTGAACTCAGAATCCCTTTGATATCTTTGTAAATATATGATATCCCAACCAATCTATGTAATTCACTTCTGTCCAATTTCCAGTGCAATAATTTCAGTTGAACAGAAACAAAATAAAATGTATTCATGTTTAATCAAACTTAATTTAGATCCATTTAATCTGCAATCCAATTTACTTCGGTTGAACACGATTCAAAAACATACAATTTCATATCACTTAAATTCCATTCAATCTTCAATCAAATTCATACGAATTTAAGTTACTTCATTCATGTCAGTTTTATTCAATCTTAGGTTCACCTGTTTCTTTTCAGTTCCATTTAATTTAATTATTTTAATTTCATTGCATTTATCTGTTTTATCCGTTCGTTGAAAAGGATAGTTGTATACACTTGACAATTCATTTCAAATATTTTTCAACACCAAAAACTGATATAATTTGATTATTTCTATATTAAAAATAAACCTATGAAAATCCCCGGCTTTCGACATGAAACCCTTATAATTTACCCATTAGCCACTGATCCGAAGACACCCACAAGTCTACCTGTCTGTAACAATATTATACTGACCTCTTGCAGCAACCATGGCCACCAGTGCGAGAATCGTTAAAACTTCTCCTGTAATCATTTCATGACAGATTTCTCCCACTTACTCGACAAACATGTAGCTCCTTGTTGCGATGCTGCTACACAACTCCCAAAGTCGTTTCTAAAATTTGGGTGGAAGTAAAATGGCACCAACCTTTTCCCAGTCTCCTCCTTTCGTAATCACTGCCCGGGTCACGTTTCATTAATTACTGAATCAAGTAAGTTACGTCCCACTGTTACCAAGATGGTGCAATTTGATTGGTCGAAGGTAAATTCGTCAGAGAATTACAGCATTTTGTATTTAATTCATAGGTTAAATGAAACATGGGAACTGAAGGCCTATCCATTGCGGTCCAGTGCAGTGGATTAATTATAGACTGTATTTACAATAAAACGTTTTACTAAGGATTTTGCATTATGTTGACATTTTAAGACATTAAATCAACATCTTTCGAGGGTGGTGTGGCCTTCTATTTCACGAGAGGAGATAAATACTCGCAGGTGGTTCGTTTCTCATCCAAACCTTCCTAGGTTTGCCGCGCTATACCCCAATCGGAGGCTTAAAGATAGTACAAATGCTTGTGTAAGCCCTCTTTGATAATGTATGAGCAAAGAAGCAGTTTCCTATCTATTAATCCAGTATTTTAGTAATATTTCTTAATCTCTGAAAAGTTTGATGCATGTATCTTCAGAAGAAATTAAAACATTACACATTGATATCTGAGCATTGGTGTTATTACACACTCTCTCTCTCTCTCTCTCTATGTTGCTGAATATAAAAATCAAAGTTTATCTTTCAAAGATTAATTTTCCTGTTTGACAGCCAGAGAATAATAGAGTTAAATATCACTAGACTGTAGAATAGCCATTCCCACGAGCAAATTTGATACCGTTTTATTTGAAATAATATGAAATATAATTCTTTAATTTCGCTGAAATGTTTTTTATTTAATTTAAGTATTATTGAAAAAAATATATTAAAAAATAATCTGAAATATTATTAGTGAAAATGGACTTTTTGGAAATATGTGTATATTTTTGTCTATTGCAAAACGGCCCCTTCTTTTAAAAAAGGAAAAGTGAAGATTCTGCTGAGTCTGTCACCAGTTTTCAATATCTATGTATCTAAATCAAAATCAACCCGCTCCCATTTCTCGTTAAAAATCTACGTTTGTTTCAAAAAGAGGAAGCTACTTTTCTGCCGCGTTTATATGAGAAATTATTTAATAAAAAAATAATGATGATACTTAAAGGACAAGTCCACCCCAACAAAAGGTTGATTTGAATAAAAAGAGAAAAATCCAACAAGCACAATAGTGAAGATTTCATCAAAATCGGATGTAAAATAAGAAAGTTATTACATTTTTAGGTTTCGCTTCATTTCACAAAATAGTTATATGTACATCCAGGTCAGTATGCAAATGAGGGAACTGATGACATCACTCACTCACTATTAATTTGGAATTTTATTATATGAAATATAAAATATTCTAATTTTCTCCTCATTGTCCTGTGAAACAAAGTTTTATTTTGCCCTGAATATGTAGAATTACCATTGTCTAACATTTTATGGTTCAGTCAAGTTGGTCCATATTGTCAAATCTATAAAAATTGAAATATTGTGTAATTCAAACAATAAAAACCAAAAGAAAAAGTGAGAGAGGGACATCATCGATACTCTCTTTTGCATGTGATTAAATTGTGCATATAACTATTTTGTAAAAAATAAGGGAAACTTTAAAATGTCATAACTTTCTTATTTTACATCCGATTTTGATGAAATTTTCAGCATCATGCTTGTCTGAATTTTCTCTATTGATTCAAATCAACACTTTATCTGAAGTTGACTTGACCTTTAATAGTGCAGGAATGTGACAATGATATATAAGCTGAAATCACTGTTCTAATGCACACCATGATTTTTTGCAGGAGAATAAGTAATTTTTGCATCATTTAATTGCACAAAATTTGAATTTGGTACAGTAGTTCAGAACTAATATGAAGATATAGAAATTCAGGGTATGGCTGAAAACGAAACAATTAAACGCATAAATAAGGTCCAGATTCAATAATGAAACGATTAGTCCTAGTTATTTTCAACTGTAAACCTAGTAGATCTAAATAATTTATATTAATGAATTAAATTATTGAGTAGGATGTATAGCAAAGTATTTATATCCAAGGTGGTAAATATTAACGACATAATCACTAAGATTTTTATTGTTTTCTTAAATTATTAGATTATGATTTCCAGATATACGTTTGAATTGAACGAGATGGAATCTCGGCGTTGAGATAACCCACATCCGGATCATAGACATGAAGAGGAAACGTGAACTCCTTCCTGCATTAAGAAACAAAATATAATTTTTAAAGAGACGTTATTGTAAAAAAGGGTAACGTATAGGAAAATATAATTTTTAAAGAGTAGTTATTGAAAAAAAAGGGGGGGGTAACGTATAGGAATATATAAGAGGCAATGGGCCAATACCAATGCAAATATAAGTTAAAATTTAAAGGATCAAATAAAAAAACAGACAGTATTTACCTGTTCAAGACGACAAGCGCCATGTTTCCATCCGGGAGCTTGAATGCTAGATGCTCAACCAACCTATCGCGATCAGCCGATGACCCCACCCTCACCGATCCAGGGGTGATGAACTTACTATTATGTAAATGTAGAAGTTAAATACACAAAAATTAAAGTAAAAAACATGCATAAAGCAAAACATTATTCAAATCCCAGCCATGGCGTATAGTTTCCTTCAGCAAGAATTCATCCACAGTGTGCTGCACTCGACCCAGGTGAGATGAATGCGTACCGGCAGGAAGAAATTCCTGAAAAGGTGTGTGCACCTGAATCGGTAGCCTAGCTCAGCCGGGGTAATGATAATAGCAGGGCCCGCCGGGAGAATAGTTTTCGGAACTGAAGTGGCTACCCTGGGTAAATATACCGTTATTATAATAATTATTATTATTGTAAAGCCATCGTGTATGAAAGTAAAAATGATGTGGTAAACCACACACACACACACACACATATATATATATATATATATATATATATTGGTATTGGTGGTGATTTTTTGCCTGATTGCTAAGAAAGCATGAATGCTTGTAAGCAAGCAACCAGAGGACCGACGGCTTAAGGTCCTCTCCGAAGGACCTGGTACTGAGGATTAATGCCTTACCAAAGGGCACTAGCGCACAAAGTGAGAATCGAACCCGGGTCACCATATATATATATATATATAAATATATATATATATATATCATATATATCACAGTTTTGTTATTCTTCATCTAGGAAAGAAAGAAATATCAAACTGTCATCAAGTATCAAAGTATATATTTTCTGTTTTAAGTCATTAAATTTAATAAACCTACATGTATATTTTGAAACCAAATTTAGAAAGTGAAGGTGGGATCATGGTCTATACACAGGTGGGCATGATCTTTTCTGTTTCCACTAAAACCATGAAAATCTAGAGAAGTTAATGTGTTGACATTCCTTTAGATTGGTTTATTTATTTGTTATTTCAGTAACGCATGATACCAGGGGGCCGTTTCATAAAGCTGTTCGTAAGTTAAGAGCGACTTTAAGAACTACTGGTGAACCCTTACGCGCTAAACCATCTCCAATTAAATATACCATTTCCAACAGGAAAGGATCACCAGTCGCTCTTAAAGTAGCTCTTGACTTACGAACAGCTTTATGAAACACCCACCAGGAACTTATTCGGCCGCCTATCACCTACCTAAAGTGACCAAGGTGATAGTACATTGGTTGTTTGTAGAACACGTCTTCCTCGGCATTGACGATGATAGGACTATCCACAAAGTTACCCACCCAGTTTGGTCCTCCAATCATGTCTAGAGCTAGATTCCAGTCGATCCAACCAGCAACCCAATTGCCAAAATCCTAAGGTATTAACAATTAGCAGGATCGCAGGTTACGATTAGACTTAAATTTACTTAAATGGTTTAAACTGTCCAAACCTCCATTTAGAACCTTTTTTCAGTTCGTACATAGTTCTTTCTCGTCTTACCTGTGCGGAGGGGTGGCCTGGCTTCTTGCTAAAATGACCTGACACCGCTCCCTGAGGACCATTTTAATTTGTTTTATAAGTAGTTGTACAAAGTCTTATATAATCATGGTAAGAAATGATACTTGACTCAATAGGGTTTAGGAATGCAATATATACGAGCCTGAATTCTATAACAAGTTGGTTTCTCAAGGGCAGTGGTCAGTGACATTTAAGACATATGTCAAACAAGATCCGGGACCTACTTTAAAAATTTTGGGTGTTGTGGAATATGGGCAAGGGTAGCTGTCATCTTGAATATAAACATTATCCATCAACCTAAGGTCAGTGAGAACAGTAAATGGTAGAAAACAATACAAATGCACATAAAGAGTTTGATGACAGCAAATAATGTCTTCTTCCCATGAAATGTAAGAGGACTTGCTTCGAAACTGTGTATGTTTATTAGGAGACTTCGTAGAACAAGGCAAATGTATAATAGGTGGGCGGCCAGAAGCCAAAAAGTGCCGTATTTATTGACTTTAATCCCCCCGGCTGGATCAAAGCAAAATCATACATCAAATTAAAGGAAATTTTCTGAATTTTTCGGAATTGGGCATTAAAAATGCCGTAATGTGTAGCATCACTATGGAAACCAGCCTTGAATAAGCCACGCCCATTTTAGATACTTATTCAACATTTATCAGGCATTTTTTTTTCAAAGGATGGATCCACTATATATTGTAAGAAGAATTACTGAAAAACATCTTAGCATGAATTTTATGAACATTTTCTCAGAAATTGTTGCCTAGCAACACAACTTTCCTTAGCAACCATTTAACTCCTAAGTAAACCACTTATTTTCCATTTCAAACCTAACTTTTTAACTAGGTTAAATTAAACCAAATAAGTTACACCAATGAATTTATACAAAGTATTATTGAAAAATAACAAAAAGAACTGAAAACCCCATTTCAAATATTGCGAACCTCAAATAATTTTGCTAGGCTCTACCTGACATGCTAGACTAGACACATTCTGGAAAAAGAGGCCTATATAAACTTTAAGAAGCATTTTGGGGTAAAAGTTGGAAACCGGACTATTTCACACAATTCAAATACGCTGAATCTGATAAGATCGGTTCCCAAGCTAATTTCTCATGTTTTGACCACCTAATTTGCATAAACAAAATGGCTGCCAAATTGACAATTCAGAATATTATTTCGACAATGTTCTTTAATTATATTCGCTTTCACAGACATGAATACTGCAAAATCCTGCATACATACGTGTACCTTTCGGGAAAAATTGTAAATTTTTGTTTGCGGCTAATTAATTATGCAAATTTATGCATATTTTGGATCATTATGCTATAATTTGATAATTCCAGCTCAAATGTTCATATTTTTGGTACAAATAGCATTTACATCATTATAAATAATTGTACGGCCCTTAGAATATAATATCACAGTGAATAATAATGTATTTTATTGTTTTTGAATTTCTTTGTTTTTTGTACCTTTTGTTTTGTACATGTTTTGTTATGGGATCTGTCAAATTATTGATTATCAATGGCAGAAAATAATTAGCTTCAATGATTTAATTATGTAATCACTTTTTTATTCGCATATATCCATGGGCATAAACAGATGCACCCACTCCCACACCCACATCTGCATACAAAGGTAAACTCCTGCCTTCCCATTTAAAAGCACACTGGTGGAGATCCAACGAATTTAATGAACCTATCTGTATTCAAGCGAATGTCACTATTAATTGCTTATATTCTTATTAAAATATGGTATCTTGAATTATGATATCAATCAATTCATTCATATTTACAATTTTAGATGATGAATTATTAAATTTGAATCATAACATTACTGTAATTCTCAACTCCTAATAGTCAATCAGTTGCATTTAATATCCTGTGGAGTAGTTATGTTCCCGACCAGCAGAATCTGATCACACATACATATATATAAATATATGTATATATATTTAGTGTGTTTTTCTTCAGCAAAATGAAGTGAAAACCGTCTGCTGAAAATGAGATGTCCTGGGGCGGTATTCTGAGGTCATTTTATCTTTAAAATATTTTATTTTATCTCTTAAAATGAAATTGGTATTCTGAGATGACATTTTATCTCTCAGATAAAATTTAAAATTTTATCTTGCGTATAAATTTTATCTTGCGTATATATCATGATACGCAACAGAGCAGTGGCTGCTTAGACATATACCCATCGCGTATCTGGCCATTGCAACGCGGGTAATGTGCTTGCGCCCAAGTTACTTTGAAGAAAAAATAAAATAAACTTAAAAGAGGGTAGGGGCTATCTTATCTCCGCGACGTTGATTTCGTCAATATTTCTAGGTGAATCAACTCCAAATGTTGGCATGAAAATTAAGAAAAATTATATATTCATTGAGAACAACACCTTAAAGTTATTCCTGTACAATCAGGAATCATTTCATAAGACTTTTCTTGACTAATATTGTCTTTGAAATGAAGCTTGAAAAGATGCGATATAGACTTCGAAAAAAAGATGAGTATTGCCATTTTTGTTAAAAAGAAATCTCTGTAAAGACGCGCAAGCGTATAGTGCAAGCGTATTGAAGTCAATAAATTGACGCAATCTCACTCCTTCGCCACAACTCCTCGCGGAATGGATTTCCATTGGTTGAGTGATATGAGAGAGCTATAAAAGCGCGTTTCTAATTGGATATTGATTAAAAAATAGGTGTGTCTTGCAAAGATAAAATGAAGATAAAATTGTTCTCAGAATACCAATTCGGAGAGATTTTAAGGGTATTTTATCTTACTGATTTAAACGGAGATAAAATATTTTATTTTATCTGAGTTAAAATGGATCTCAGAATACCACACCTGTGTTTTACTCCATTACGCTCGTCAAATTGTTCCAATATTGAACAAAAATTCTCAGAACTGAACCCACATAATTATAATCCATCTAATTTCTCATTTTGCCTATCAATTATACCGTTTTCCGTGTTTTAAAAGCCAGACTGTGATGTTCTAAAGTTCCACAACGAATAAGTCACTGCATATCCTTTTAATAATTTTTTTTTAATCATTGGACTTCATTAACGGATTACATGTGCATCTCCATAATATATCTTTTCCAATGCAGTACTGCATCTGTCCTATCAATGATTGCCGCTTCATCCAACTTACAGGCATCCAGCTTCCCCCAGCTTGATATACACCTTTACCTTCGGGGTGTTGAATGATCAATTTCAGTTATCATCGATTTGGTGTTCCATTGGATGGCTTGATTGATAGGGCAGCCTCATATTATAAAAGTCATCTCTAATTGTTGAAATCAAACCAATTTAGTACAAGTATTCTGCGGAGGCAGTTCGTATCGAAGTCATCGTGTTTGTGTTCTTGAGATATGTCCGATTCTCATGTCACAGATCCATAGAGAAAACCTAAACTTTTGTCTTAAGAGAGAATCTGCTGTCTAACCAGATCTTGTTTCAGGTGTTAAAATGCTCGGAGTGCACCTTTTCCATACCGCAGTGAATTGTGTAATGTCTTCTAGGCCATTTATCGAACTTCTAATATTCACACATTTTCATATCTTCATAAGATAGACTATTTCAAATTGATAACGAAGATATCTTTCAGAGGATGGTGGGTTCCTGGCATGTTTGGCGTTCCTGTAGGTGATTATTAATCCACTTATTTTGATCGGTATTAAACCCAACAGCATCCAATAGCTTACCCAGCACTGATAGGCTGCATGCGAGTCTGAGATATCACCATCAAAGTCTAGTTCGAGAATTTATTCGATTGTAGAGCCAGGATTTCTCTTTCTATGAGGAAAGCAGTTGCCTAAGTTATGTTTGACTTGTCAACCGGTTTTGATACCAGTGAACATGTCATTCTCCTTAGGAGACTGACAGTCTGTTTTGGAATTCATGATTCTGCACTCCAATGGCAGGTTTCCTCTTACCTTGCCAACAGAGCTGTTTGAAGCTGTATTCATCACTGGCATGCAGTCTCCTGTGACTACCCTTTGATATGGAGTTCCTTGGGAGTCTGTCCTTGTACCTTGTTCTTCAAACTGTACATCACTCCTCTTGGCTCTGTAATGTGGCAACATGGTCTTGGTATACACTTCTATGCTGATGACATCCAGCTGTATACCTCACTTTTGATCAAAAAGGTAAATATACAGAGGTTCGTGCAGCTGCTGTTGTTGGTGCTGCCATTGAGGATTCGATGTTGGATGAAGGTCAACTTCCTGGAGCTTAACAATAAAAAGCGAAGTATCTTGTTCTGTCATCTCCATATATGCGTAATTATTATGACTACAACTCCAGTCTTAATAGGTGAGGAAGCTATATATCTCCAGTATGCAAGGCTAGATCTCTTGGCGTAGTCTTTGATAGAACAATGAGCATGAAGAAACACACATCACATGTCTGCCAATCTGCATATTACCTGCTCCACAGAATTGCTGAGATCAAACATTGTCTTACATGAGGTGGTGCAGAAAATATCACCCATGACCGGATAACCTCTAGACTGCCACTGGACTTCTGCAACTGTCTCCATGCTGGTTTACCTTCAACATGCATCTCTAACACTTTTTAACCTTAGGACACACTGTGAAAATTTTTTCTGCATTGGGCAGTGGCTGGGCTGGAAACCTTGTTTTGCCCATGTTTTAACCATGGAGCTAATCTGTGTTTAGCCCAATGTTTTTATCATTTCCTCTTCTGTATTCAGTATCGTTCGTCAAAGAATCTTCCAAGGCAATGATTGGATAAAAGCTGTGGTTTTCAGTTATCACTTTGATGGTTGACTTGGGGAAAATGTACCGTTGCCAAATAAATAAATAAATCGGTAATGACCAAAAAACTAGTAAGTGATCCAGTAATACAGACCCTTTGCATTTATTACAAATTGTTCTTTGGTTAACTGCCATCATTGCAGTTCTGATGGAGCTGAATCAAAGATATAATTTTGCTACAAGGATAATAACAATGTACTGATACTTATATCCGATTGATAAACTACACTGCGTAAATCATACGTTTAATTGATTATTTGATCTGTTATAAAACATTTTAATATATCTATTTCAAGAAATTTAAGTTCAGCATGATTACAGGTTTTCCAACTTCTAAACTCTTCTTTTCTTACGGGTTCATTGAATGTGGTAATTATCATGATTATAGGATCAGCATCAATGTTTTTATATTGGGCATGTCTACTACACATACCTTGCAAGTATATTACTTTCTATACACAGGTGTGGGTGTGGGAGCATGTGTGTGTATTTTTTCCTGAGTACAATTATCAGTTGTGGCAAAAGAAGTTTATCAAATGATTCAATCATTGAAGCTTAGTATTTGTCAGCCATTGATATTAGTTTTTTTAAAGATCTCATATCAAACATATACAAAGCAAATGGCAGAAAATACAAGAACACAAAAGAAATATCAAAGAACAATAAAATAAATATAAAAATTGACTTGAGTATTATATTCAAGGGCCAAACAATTATCATAATGATACAAATGCTGTTTGTACCCAAAATAATAAAACATTTAGGTGTAATTATCAAATTATAGCATAATATTGCAAAATATGCATAAATTTGCATAATTAATTAGCCGCAAACAAAAATAACAAATTTTCCAAAATGGTACATGTTAAGTATGCAGGATTTTGCAGTATCCATATCGGTGAAAGCGAATATTATAAAAGAATATTGTAGAAATAAGATTATAAATTGTCAATTTGGCAGCCATTTTGTTTATGCAAATTAGGTGGTCAAAACATGAAAAATTGGCTTGGGAACCGGTCTTATCAGATTCGGCACATTCAAATTAGGTGAAATAGACCGGTTCCCAACTTTTACCCCAAAATGCTCCTTGAACTCAAGTTCTCCCCATATTGGTCTTGTCTATGCCCCTTCACATCGTACAAATCGCCATATTATTGTTCATTTTGTCTACATTGATACACATATGTACAAGTCACATACTTTATACTATTTTCTGGTGAAAAAGTTGATTGAGTTAATAATACCTGATCAATTAATATGTATCATCTTTTCTTCAATAGAACAACAAAATGACCTTTCATATTACCCATGGATACAATTTGTTGCCTAGCAACAACTATTTTCCATAGCAACGACTATGTTAACACTCTTTTCCCTGAACAAATCTGTGGAAAAATATTCCATTATGAGCAATAATACTGACACAATTATCATATAGATGCCTACAACCTCGTTTTCAATAATCATTCAACAAACTGACTATCTTATAGCTTCCATGGAGACAAATGTGTTGCCTAGAAACAACATTCCCTAGCAACGGATATATTACCACTCTTCATCTCGGCCTAATGTGCTAAGTTGTGCCTTAGAGTAAAAATATTGAGAAAATTAACATATGATAGTTTGTTATCGATAGGCAAACAGCATTCCGGAGTTTACCATTTTCTACTGACAAAATTTCATTGACTAGTAACACTATTTACCTTTGCAATGAAATATGTTCCCCTTAACAAATCTTGAGGAAAATAATCCACTTTGAAGTGTACAGTACCATTTGTTCAATAATATACCTACATGCATACTGGCAATGGTAAATTAAAGGACACCACTTTATTTCTCTTATTTAAAAAAAAAATCACCTTGTTTGTATTGCTTGTCTACCAAATATATGAGTACGGTGAGCTTGGTTTTTAAACTTTATCATATAAAAAAGAGCAGCTGTAAAGAGAAATTCAAATGTTGCGGATAAAAAGAGAATAATATGGTTCGGAAGATTCATAGCTGGGTACATAACATTTTTTTAGTTTGCCGCACGCCTATAATGCTGGGTAAAGAAATTGTCGTTGAATTTGATGTAATGGATCATGGAAGAAAATAGGGTTAAGATAATGTCAAAGCAAATCTACTTTCTGGGTGAACGTAAAAATCAGAAGACACCCCTAAATCAAAAGTCAAGTACCTCGATGATGTTAAAGCTGTATGCTTCTCCTCTTTCCCAGCTTCCAAGAATGACTTCCTTTTCCCTGTCCAAGTGGCCCTCGCAAGCCTCTGTTCCTATCATGAAGTAGTCTGGATAAGCATGATGTGTAGCATTAAGACGACTAGGGTCTACCCAGTCATCCCAATACCAATGGAGTCCAATACCGGATACGTACTGTGAGGCGAGGGGGTCTTCCAACACCTGCAGGAGACGATAAGAGGTTAGAATATTCAGTTCATGGCAGAAGAGCTTAGTGGGAATGATGAATGAAAACATCGAGTTTGTTGATTAAGATATCATTCTATCTGTTGAGGATTCTCTGTTTGCTTTACTTGTTGCTTCTCATGATTCGTTATCTCACTTTCTTATGACTAGAAGTTAAAGAAAAATGTCTCCTCCGGTCTAATAAAACTTTCAAGTGCCATCGTGAGTTTCAGTTCAAATTTTGAATTTAGTCCAATTAGGCAAGACATAGTTATGTTTGATCTGAATCCGCTTTTGTGGAGACGTCACCTTCAATTTATTTTCAATTCACTGCTTGAAAAGAGAACGTCTTCCCTAATTTCAGAGAATGGCATTTGTTATACACATCCCGCGCTAATATCGGTCATAATAGTGGTAAAGATAAAAACTATATAGTTACCACTTCTGCCCAACGGGGAAGGAGAAACCTCTGATCATCTAGAATAGTAAGCTGAATATCTAAATGACCTCGTTCACGTAAGGTTGGACCAAGGTCAAGTTTGATGAAGTCCCTCTGCAGACTTGGACTGAAGAACATGGCTTGCCAGGCCCAGTTTGGAAACAGACCCGCAGAGGGTTCGTTGCCTCCGGTCAGACCCCAGAAGGGAACGCCGTAATTGCTGTAAGCTTCTAAGAATCTGGAACATAGAAAATTGAAAGGCTAGTGAAAAAAACGTGTAAAGTAGGCCTATATAATGGATTTCGAATGGATCTCAATGGAACTGTAAGATGATGTCTAATAAGGTATCGTATCGTGATTTTAATCTCAGGCAACGACCGTGCTCCTGGCCCCTCATGAATGCAGTATGACATGCTAGTTTTAAGGACGCAAGAGCAATTTGGGTTTTCTGTAGTTTCATATTGCTTGCTACTTTTGAAACACATGATGTTGAACTTCCACAAAGTGGTGTGAAGCATAGGCAATGAATAAGATTTAATCAAATGAAGATTATCTTTGACCCCCATTACACCGGATTTTCTACCCGTTTAAAAAAAATTTACTGAAATTGTTGCCCACCCCCTCCCATTACACCGGAATCGTAATGAGTCTCGGGGCGGCCCGAGACAACTTTCTGTGCGTTTACCCCAAATTACCAAAGCTGTTCGAGATAGGATTGGCCAAGCGCGCGCTGCGTTTGTTGTTTGGACCTATGGTTTGGACACGTGTAGCGCATCAAGCGAACCTGTCTCGGACCAGTCTCGGGCAGGATTGCGTTTACACCGAATCCAAAGCAGTCGCTGAGCGGCCCGAGACCGGTCTCGGAACACATCGCGAGGAGATCCGGTCTCGGAACACATCGCGAGGTGATCCGAGATTCGTTTGCTCAGAAGGGCTCTCGGATAGATTTGTGCGTTTACACCAGATTAGAAACCTGGCCGAGACGCCCCGAGACTACTTACGAAATCCGGTGTAACAGAGGTTTTTGTTTCTCTATCATGAACCTTTCATTCCAATTCCCCTGGATCCAATCTGCTACTGAATGAAAGTCATTGAACGCATTGTTCAGATTGCGTTCATGGGACACCCTCTACCGCACAACAAATATTGTGATTACCATGCTTTAGTGGCAATTAAGCGTGACTTTCAACTATACTTGACTGTAGCTTGAACCATAATACCACGTTCGAGATCTCCAAATAACGTCTCTATGGCACGAATTGTAAAACTCACTTGGCAAGATAGAGTGCCCATGATTTGTAGTATTCTCCGCCAGGCAATCCTTTGAGTCGACCACCTCCTTTCATAGCACCATTTGTTTTCATCCATCCTGGAGCTGACCAGGCACTACCTATCAACTTGATGGGTCTATAACTCATGGCTGACGCTCGCTTGATCATCGGGATTTGAAAGAGGACAAGAAAGACGAGGTAGGAGTTTTTGCACTGTGATACAATATTTATATAAGTGAAATTACTATCTTGTGGAGTTTGATATTTATCATGAAATCATTCCTCAATATGGTTTGTCAGTGATTATCTCTCTTAGCAACTCGTATAGGATTGTGAAATACTCGCATCTGATTGGCTGAAAATGCTGAAAGTCACTGAAAATTGTGAAATGGTCCACCCCCAACACCTAAATATCCAGTTCCCTATATTGACTTCTTGCAAAGGGATGTTAGTACGATTAACACGTAGTTGATCTTCATACTGCAAACAAAATTAACGGGTAAGATGTGGATTATAATTATTAATGGTATTACTAACTTCATTGATAAATTTCATGAATATACTTATTTTTGTAATCAGAATCCTCTAATTTGAGTGACAAGAAATTCAATCTTATTTCCTGAGAGGATAGAAAAGCTAGGAATTATGTAATAAATGACAATGAGTATGGTGTACAACGAAATTGTCATGTAGATTTGATTTATGGGTATTCTTTCAAAACAATAGTAATCACTCCTTGCAATTTCTTCGGCAATGTGATACTAATAATAATCATTTATATCAGAAAAATAACGCTCAATTAACCTTGAAATCGGTGTCCTCTGGGGCAAGTTGGAAATAATCGAGATTGAAATCTTCCGGTATTTCGGCGTACGAATATTCCCTGGTTGAAAAATCACAGCTTGCAATAGGTACACGACCAAAGGTATATTCAATTCCTGACATATTGCAAAAGACAGACACTGATACTCATTATTTGTTCCAAATAGGGCCTATACACATTTAAATGTATCTTGATTGACTCATGTGATTTCTGTGTGACAAAAGCATGTCGAAATTCTAAGTTCATCTGATATCAAATCTTCTACCGTGAAATTTGAAACACGTCATTCTTTGAAAGTTATAATGTACACCAGGTGGACTAATACAAAGTTTTAAGATCAGCTAATTTTTGGATATATACAAATCGAGTGATCCTGACATCATACGTATAAAGTTAAAGAGTTTTTAAACCGTTATATGTAAAAATATATATATATAAATATTCACGTCAAAACAAGTGATCCTAGACTCTGCCCCCCCCAAAAAAAAATCGATAATATTAATAGATCATTCAGTTTCACCCTCCGCTCCCCCTTCTCTCTCCCCCCCCCCCTCTCTCTCTCTCTCTCTCTCCCTCCCTCTCACTTTCCTTCCTCAAGGATAGACTTAAAGAGAAATTCCAGTATTTGCAGTAAACACTGATTTCATGAGAAAGTCTGTAAAACAAGGCTTAATTGTCAGTATATCATCGAGGATCTAGATCTGGTACAGTTACATAAACTGAACTTTGTGAAATCTTGAAATCTACGCTGAAAAATGTTCATACTGAAGATCACCAACACAGATAGGCACACGTGGGACAGTGTATTATAATTGCTAAAATAAAGACCCGACGGAAGTGACCGAATCCGCGCTTATTTTGCTTATTTCTCAGCAATCACACAATTTCTTCCAGAATCCTTTGGCACATATTTTTTATTCATACAAACAGACACTTAGGTGGTCATTATATTAGATTCTGTAAAAAGTCATTTTTAGATCGTTACCAAAACTGGAATTTATCTTTAACTTTGTATTACCGTCAGGTGAGAAGTACGCCCTCAGCAGGGTATCTTGCATGCCAGACGATAGGTTGTAGAGATTGAGCGCAGCTGCATCGGTGAAAGAACCGCCAAAACCAAGAATGGTTTGGTACTTGTCTGATCTGTCAATTGTGATCGTAATGCTCGTATCTGGTACTTGAAATAAAATGAATAAGAAGGGAGACTAAATGATAAAAGGACACCAAAGACCGAAAGCTACTTCTTGTCAGTTATCATTCTGTTTCTTTCACTCAACCATAGAGGATACCTTCAATTAAAACAATTTAAACTTACTTCCAAAAACTTGCCAAAAAGGGAAATGCCCATTCTGAGCCAGTGGGAGCTAGACTTTAATATATTTGTGAGGGATAGAAAAACTTTTTTTACAGTAAGAATTTTCTGACAGGTAAAAAAAAGGGGTTATTGATCCCAAAGGGGACACAAATTGCTTGTAATTCGAGCAAAGAAAATCGGATGATCAAAAAAGAGTGGGTATATCTAAGATAGGGAACCATGCATGTATATACAAATTTATGGAAATTATTGTGGTAGCAATTTTTTAGCTGGTAGTTTATTCATTCATCGTTAAATGAAATAGAAATTCAAAATTATGATAGAAAAACATACAAAATATTTGATCAAATTAGAAATAGGAACATGTGGTATATGGTGGTGTCTAGAAAGAATCAATACTAGATTTATGTCTTATGAGCTCACTTACTATTAGGGGTTGGTCGATTTCTGATTGGCATCTCATCTTTATCCAACCTAAAGCCTCGCTTTCCAGAAGTATACACTACAAAGTTTTCATCGTCGAGGGTGTATTCTTCGATGACGTCACAATGAGAGGCGGAGCACTCACAGACGTAAGAGCTTGTGTCGGAAAACTGACGAAATTTGCAATCATTATCTGTATCATGGGAGACCAATATCATGCTGACTCACAGGCAATATTTTAAACTACAATTCTTATTCGAGGAATTCTCCTGGATCAAGTTACAAAAGATAATTTATGTATTAAACTCGAGATAATGCCTTTGCTTAAAGTAGGCCTACAATGTAAAGACAATGGCGATATCTCTCTGATTATTACTCATCACTGGTGGATCCAGGGGGGGGGCACTGAGGGCACGTGCCCCCCCCCCCCTTTGAGAAGCAAAATTAAAATTTGTAATGTAAAAATGCCATTAAAACAGAGGTGTGCCCCCTCTTTTTAAATTTAAGAACTTTTTTACTTTTTTTTTTTTTTGCGTGTCGAAATTTTCCTCCCCCTTTTGGAAAATCCTGGATCCGCCCCTGTTACTCATCAAAACATTTCCGTCATTACTGATAACAGTAGATACATCTATTGGTACCCTTCATTACCTTGCACTTCGAACCCCCTCCCCCCCCCCCCTTCTTCCCACCAAATAAGTGACCCACATTATCAACTTCTTTGAATTTGAAGCACTAGATTGGGGAAAGTTTAGCTTCCTGAACCAGAACACAGGCTCCGAAGAAACACATCTTTTTATTTATATTAGAAATGACACATTTAGTCATCCTGTTCGCAGTCTCAATCCTCATTATTTGATCAAAGTGTAATCAACAGTGAACTACTATTGAATTAGACCCTAGAATCTCCTTCATTTGTCATGTTTTTTTCGATGAATCAACAAACACAAAGAACAAATGCAATTTGCGTGCTGATTCGTATTGTGTATGTTGACCTGTATGATCATGTGGGGTTTGAAGATGGCCAAATAGACTTTTATAGCGCATATCACCCACATAATAGTATCTTAAGGATATAGATTTAGGTGAGAATATGAAAAAGAAATATGGCCGGTACATGAAGATAGATATAAGAATGAACATTCGCAAAGATTAAATGAATACCTAAATGTTATTTTGATATTTATTTAAGGTAATTATCAATAATATATCGGAGTCCTTTCTCTTCTAGATTTACAAAATAAGTCGACTTATTAAAAAAAAAAATTTTATAACTCATCTGTATAATTATGCCCGTAACAAGCAAATGTTATTTTCCAAAAATTATGTCTTGGTAATCGTGTATCGAATGTTCATAATCTTGAAAACATGAATTAAGCCCCTAATCAATAAACCTGGGACATCATAATGTCCCCAATTCCATGATCCTTAGTAAGCTCCAAGAAGAAATGTTTGTATATTATGAGAATTTTAATCATTCGTTTATGAAAAGGCTTGTATATTTTTGTTCTTGTTCTTTTTGTTTGTTGTTGTTGTTGTTTTACTTGGAGATCAGTATAATCGGCCGCGCCGAATTACATCTTTTGTAGCATCTAATATCAGTTGATTTAAACAGTGGCTTAAGGAAGTTTTTTACATCATAGTTATATCTCCGGTTTTTTTTTTCATTTCTAATTGCAGTGCGAGTAGGCCTACCACTGGAAGCACAAAACGAGACTACAATTTTTAAATAGCAACTGCCATTATTTCGGGTCATTTATATGAACCAATTCTATGCAATGTGATATCTGAATTTTTGGAGATCATGCCATTAAAATAAACATAATGACGAATATAGATTGGTTTCGTCACGTCTCGTTTCAACTCATACGTAATCACCAAAGCGTTAAAATGACGTCACATTGGTACAGGTTGAACCTTGGAAAGTGCTATAATGGACAGATGATAGCTTAGAAAAACAGACAGAACGGGAAAATGTATCGGTATTCTCTACAGGCACGCTTAGCATATGGGGGTTTTCATGCCTTCTCAAAACAGTGGCATAATTTGCGTTGCATATAATGTGTATATCGAATTGTTTATTTGGCCGTGGGTATAGAGTACACTATGTTGTTATCATTGCTGTTTGTACTTCTCATAACACAAAGCTGTATTATACGTAAAATACGCGGCCTTTCAAATGAAGTGTCGTTGATTAATAAGTTATGTCAGAACGTCACATCTATAGATACATGTGAGAGACATGTACATGTTATGGCCTCTAAACATTGCAGCATTGTGTCGCAGATACAGTAGAATGTTATTGAATGAAAATGTAATAAATAGTAGTTCATACTGGCATTGGCGGTTTCGAATGACGCATTTTGTTTCTGCTTCAATGAAAACTTTAAATCAGAATGGAAGTACTATTTTAATATTCTTCATTTTATTCTGCACCTACTGAAAAACAAAATGAGTATGATGAGTGAAATTGGACCAAAGTATATTTTCATTGATATTGTTGGAATAAAGTGATAATGATAGTAGTAGTGTTGGGAGTGGTGGTGGTAGTGGTAGTAGTAGCAGTAGTAGTAGTAGTAGTAGTAAAAGTAGAAGTAGAAGTAGAAGTAGTAGTAGTAGTAGTAGTAGTAGTAGTAGTAGTAGAAGTAGAAGTAGAAATAGAAGTAGTAGTAGTAGTAGTAGTAGTAGCAGTAGTAGTAGTAGTAGTAGTAGTAGTAGTAGTAGTAGTAGCAGTTGTATAGATGTGGTAGTCGTAGTACTTTATCTAATTCGACACTACTACTACTACTACTACTACTACTGTAACTTTTACTACTACAACTAACAGCAATGAGAACGATAATAATTAGTCTTTATAATGCTAATAATCATCATGATAATGAACATTACAAATACCAACTCCAATAATAGAAAAAAAAATACTTTTAAAATATAATAATCATAATAGGGCTAATGGTGGAAAATAATTAAAGAGATGTTCTAGACTGTAGATATTTATTTTCTGAAAAATAGAGTAAAATTCACGAGGCAAAATGCTGAAAATCGTATCAAAGTCGGATAAGAAATAACGAAGTTATTGAATGTCAAAGATTTGCATTATTCCGGTGAAACAGGTATAGGATGTATTCATGAATATTCATTAGGTGGGCTGATGATGTCATATTCCCACTTGTTCTTTTGTATTTTTTATATGAAGTGAGGTTCATTCAAAAAAAAATTCTGCTAAGAACTAAAACAATTGGATTGACAACTAATTAAGTTCATTAGTTATTTATTGCTGCAACTTGTTTCATCATTAATGGAGACACATCATTTACACATGTATGAAAAAATGAAACAATCATGATTTCATGTAACAAAAAGGAACGTGGGGATTTGACATCATCAGCCCACCTAATGAATATTCATGACGACGTGCATGTATCTATTTTCACAAAATATTGCAAAATTTCGTTATTTGTTATCCGATTTCGATGAAATTTTCAGCATTTTGCTCTGTGAATTTTACTCGATTTATTTGGATATAAATACCTTCAACTTGGAGCATCCCTTTAAGAAGCTTCCTTAAAATGATACGACATGATGCTTTTCCAAAAATAACAAATTTTGTCCATACATGTTGACGAAAGTAAAAATAACAATCATGAAACGGCCTAGGCTACACTTATCCTGGTGTTATTTGCGAATGAGATTTTTTTAGTTGCTTGATGAATGTGTGTGTATGTGGGTGAGGGTATGTATATGGGTTGTGTGTTTTTTTAGGCGAGAGTATTTGAATGTGTGTGTGAGGAGTGGTATATGCGTAGGAGGGTGTGTGTGTGAGGGTGTGTGTGAGGGTGTGTGTGTGTGATGGTGTGTGTGCTTGTTTGAAAGCAAAACCAGGGAGAAAGAGTGTGGGTGTTGGCGACACTTTGGAAGGAACATGTTAGGTAAGACATTTTGTGTAAGTGTTGGTAAAAGTACTTGATGGCTTGAGTGTGCGCCATTATAAACATTCAGCGGAATTACACGGCGTACTATATATCTTTTATAAATTCATGATTAAAGGAGTCTTCATTCCTCCCCCCCCCCCCCGTAGGTAAAGATGTACAAAAAATTAATATTAAAACCAAAATAATTCAATTAACCAGTGAACAAAGGAAGAACACATTAATCTATTGACGGGTTGATTGATAAACGATTGAATGAATACAGAATAATGATTTTAAGAACCTGGATATATTTTTATTGAGGTTGAATGAAAAAAATCATTAGAGATTTTAGAAACACTAAACCGGAAGTGAGAACAAAATATAGATACATATATATATATATATATACTTAATTGATTTTACCATAATTATGCAAGTGTGATTATATCTACTTTTCAATAAATTACATCCCCCCTTTGCCTAATTTGTCAATGCGTTTTTTGTATTTTGAATCAATATCTTTTCAGTAGCAATGTAAAGTCAGATCCTCCCACAATATAATTACTACCCATCATAGATGTAATCATCTAAATATCTGATTTATAGAAGTAAAAGAGGCTAATTAATAGGATAACAACTGTTCGATTACCAACCTGTACCACTGACAATCCCCGCAAGGACGAACAACAAATGCCAGAAGATGAAATCCATCCCGGAATAAACTTTCCTCTACTTCCAAATCGAATATTCTCCCACAATACACTGAGGAATATTGTAATGGGAGTCAATCGTTTAAAAATTAGCAAAGGGGATTAATTCGAACGAGGCGAGTGATGCAATTAGAAATGTTAGACAGACGGCCCTAAAACTCCACTCATCTAAGACGCTCTTAAATCATGCAATGGGGTTTGTTCGTGAGTAGATTAAAATAATGAAACAGCCATATGATAGAATTCTAAAGAAGTGTAATCATTAACAGTTTTATCATGCATGCGACTTCGATAGAGTCGTTCTTGGAGAGAATTGTCGAACGCCTGAAATGATTAAAGGATACCTAAAAACAAGCCAAATCGAAGGACGATATGTCATGCCCGCATTGTATATTCAAGCGAATTAGTATTTGAAGCGTTTTTTTAGATAAGAAAGAAGAGTTTGATTGAATAAGTCTCCAAGGAGTCATTGACAAATATTTGGCTACATAACCGGAACCTCTTAAAATATGATTGATTCATTCTGAAATTACTGAAACTTTTTTTAAATATATGAATGAATTGATGGAAAACTAAATTTTCTACAGCTGTCGTCATTTTATAATTTTGACAATGTACTGTTGCCATCCGTGAATCATGTGATATAAAGAAAGTGTAATTACTGTATTTTTTAAGAAGGTAAAAATGTGACGCTATTCCATTCGACTGTTACTGTTGTATTGCGTTATGAGATCCAACATAATATTTGCAGAACTGCGTTTTCTCATTTCCTTGATTAGCAAACCGTGATATGCACAGATAAGAAGAAATTTATGTGATTGTATTTCCCTCGTACATTTTCTTAATGGTTGATGTATTTCAAATGAGAATGTGAAGTTAGTACATAAACAAGCCAAGCTTATTTCCATGCCTTGAAAGATAAATGTGAGGTAAAGATAAGAATATCAAAACAGGTGTCCGTCTTCGCAAAAAACACTCACGATATACGGTCAACCACCACTGGCGATGCAATCAATATTATTTTCCCGGTAAGCCAAACGATAAGCTGATTAATTTGCACCAAAATAGGCGATAACTGAACGAACTTGAAACATTAATTGAATTTATTTAAGTTTGTTGAATGTTAGATTAATACTTAATTTAATTTTTATATCTATTTTATTTTAGTCAAAGAAGAGACATATATTTAGGATAACAAGATCAGTTTGACACTATGATCCTGTTTAAGGACTTATGGTAATGGTTTTACACTGTAAAAAATGAAGTGCTAATTTAGCACTTACAGTGCTTGTATAGTGACTGCACTACGAGTGCTGATTTTCTAGTTTAAATTTGAACTAGAAAATCAGCATTCGTAGTGCAGTCACTATACAAGCACTGTAAGTGCTAAATTAGCACTTCATTTTTACAATGTAGGTGTTATAACAAAATGCAACATAGCAATGCATTCTGAATGATTAAGGGAGTTTGCAGGATGTTTTAAGTGTGTTTTAAGGATTCATATTCAAATTATCATCGTGGCTCATATTGGGGAATATTTGTAAAGCAGCTTTCTGACGTGAACACTCTAAAAAATGAAAAGCTAATTTAGCACTTAATGGGCTTTTGTAGTGACTGCACTTTGAGTGCTGATTTAGTCATTCAAATTTGAACTAGAAAATCAGCATTCAAAGTGCAGTCACTATACTAGCCCATTAAGTGCTAAATTAGCACTTCATTTTTTAGAGTGAAATCTGAAAGTGTTTTTGTTTCTTAGATAATTATATCAATAGTCCTGTGCGAGCCTCTCCTCCACTCCCTTCCCCCATTTCTCTTTACGTGAATCTTTTCCCTCTCTTCCCCTCGATCTTCTTCTCTCCTCCCCACGATCTATAACTACCCCCTCTCTCCTTTCTCGCTTCTCTATCTCTTATCTTCCCCCCCCCCTCTCTCTCTCTCTCTCCCTCTCTATCTCCGTCCCTCTCTCCCTACCGCTCAACCTGTCCTCCTTTTCTCTTTCTCTATTGAGAACTTTAGACTTTCTGTAGAGATTTATACATTAACTATAATTGTAGAGAGGGGTGCGTAATTATGCATCCTTTCACACACACGCACAGACACACTTTTTAAATAAACACACACCCCTCACCTAGACACGCACACACACATACAAACCCACATTTGCACACTAACATGCAAACCCCGTCAATCAATTTACCAAATCTTTTATACGATGATTATGATCATTCTCATACCTTCTCAGCTAAGCCATCGATTTTAGCATGAATTTCACACGAATTTAAAGTTTTATCAGTCATATATGTGCAGAAGGAAAAAAATCCGAACGTGATCAAAAGAATATTTGAATTTTTTTTTCTTTGACCACAATGTTCACAAGAATATGTTTGTCTAAAATAAACAATTTGTACGATTATTTCAGAGTATTATTCAATTCACAGGGTTATCTTTCAAAATGAATACACACTCTAAAAAGTGAAGTGTTAATTTAGCGCTTTTAAGCTACTTAAAAGCAGCTTGTATACTGACTGCACTTGAGAGTGCTAATTTTCTAGTTCAAAATTGAAATAATAAATCAGCACTCTGAAGTACAGTCACGATACAAGCTCCCCATATGTGCTAAATTAGCCCTTCATTTTATTTTCTTGATAATAATATTATGAAATATCAATCATTGAAATTCCGACACTTAACTGAGCAGATAACTGACCAGTTTACTTCATGTGGGATCAGGGGCGGCGCCATTATTCAATCATTAACAATTACACCACCCTCAGACAGATCTTGCTGTCCCTCTCCCTACCAAACTACACTTTCGCCGCCCTTCTCATACACATTCGGAAGAAATAGATCAAGCGCATATCACCATATCATACTTTACAAAGGTATTTCGTATTCATATACGGTAATGACTGAAACATCTTACGAATCTAAGTTTGTTGTAGAAATAAACATGATAATTTCACTTTATTACGATTTCAGTGTTTATACAAGTATGCAAATGAAAAACAAACCAAAAGTTATATGATCAACACAATAGGATAAGTTGGTTATACAATTTTGCAAATAATAACACAAGATAACACTCTTTAAAAAGACTAATGGAAAAAGCCCAATGTGTTGGTGAATATGTATCCGACCGAGAAATAAAGTGTCACTCAAATTCGTTAGATTCTAGTAGAATTTTAGTTTATTTTTATAAATCATGTAGTTTTCAATCAGCCACACATCAATCAACACGTTGGTTATTTTTCTTAACAGTTAAGCGTAATGATATAAGTGGGACTATGTTGTGATACGCTCGTGCAATGTTTACTTATTGTAAGGGTGCTCACATTACGTTTAATACATATCTTTCAATATATAAACTTGTTTCAGGAATCAGTGGGAAATTGTGAATGCTAGATAAACACTTTAACTACTACTAGATCTTTTTATTTTGTATACGAAGTACTCTTTTCAAAATGTGCGGAATGTATAAAGGCCAGAGACTTGATCAATATTTGCAAGCATAAGATCAATTTTAGTATAAACATGGCGATAATTTGCATTAGCAAGTTCTGAATTATGCTCTTTTGAACAATGCTGAAGAGTGGTTTCATTCGGAGTGTGAAATATCTTCACTTACATCAAAATGAGTTACATCAGTGTTGATTTATACATTATGACGGGTAACCTTGTGTTATATCCTTAAATCTTATTTCAGTCATTCAGTGAAAGCTTAAGTGGTTTGCCTGTTGGATTCCAATATACACACTTAAAATGTTGGACAACATACTGCCCTCTGTATTGGGTAATGTATGTTGATAATATATATATATATATATATATATATATATATATATATATATATATATATATATATATATATATATATATATATATATCCCTTTTAAGCTTGAATGCTCATTCGAGTCTCTTACCCTGGTGTCATTCAAAATTTAAAGAATATTACATTTTGCTTTGTGCTTCAATGAGCGAAGGGAAAGATGAGGTAGAAAGATAATTATGTGGTCAGTTCTTAAACGGCCACGTCACCTCTAGCATCAAATGTATTTGGTTGGACATGGTTAGCGTTAAACAAGAAAAAACAGTGAAACGAAATTCATTGAAATGGGTCATGTTATAAGGTCATTACTTCATTTTTAAGTTTTGCTTTTGTTTGATAAAACGAAGATGGCAATGCTGTTACTTTCATCATATTTCCAAGAAAAGTTTTACTTTGTTGTTACCCCGTCCATTAAACTAAACCTGTTTTGAAAGTGGTCCTTTAAAAACAACTCTTTTCCCATACATCTTAATGTGATCAATGTGTGCGCTTCTTTGAAGGATACAGTGGAAGAGGAATGGCGCAAAATTCTATAACAGCGCGGTAATACAAATATTATCGATAAACAAAACCAACAAATGTTATCAAAACCTCTCCCATGTGTGCCGGTGATCGATTTACATTCATCCTGTCAAACTTCAAATTAAAACCATCGGAATGGGAAGGACTTCGACAGGGAACGATTAGGTATTCTCACCAGTCTCCCAAGGCCCATATATTACATCAAAATTCAAATTGATGTTTCTTCTGCGCTTGAGGACATAGAAAAGAGCGATTCCGTGATGCATCTTTTATGCAACATGTAGAAAGTAAAGGATAATCATGAAGAATGAATTCCCAAATTTTCATTCAATAACGGAAGGCGACAATCCCCCTTTAGCATTAGATTACTTACATGTAATACATGCATACATTGGAAAAAGCACTTGAATTTTCATGTCATAACTATAAACTTTTTGAGCTCTAATGTGAATAGTATTTATTCTTCCAATTCGCAATATGGGTATTTTCCCACACTGTCGCATTTTTTAAAAGAGATAATGAATCTGCATGGCTTAAATGGAGATTGTTAAAAGAACTTTTTTTTCTGTTGGAAGAAAACGGTTATTTGAGAGTTTTAGTAAGCCTTTACTTTTTCTGTTATCGGCCAAGTACGGAAGCTTAGAATAGTGTTTTTTTTTTATATTTTGACTTGTAATTCATACATGGAAGAATATGAAGATTTTGAAATCAATGCTGCTATTTTCGGGACATATAGTACTGAATATGAAATGGACACGGTGATTCATTCGACATGAATTTTTCATGATTTTATCTTTTTTGTTATTTAGGCTATTATTCATACAGGGTCGTGTCGCTCATATTTTATAAAATCACCAGGTGGCCTCAACTATTTTTGATACAGAATCAAAGATACTGATGTCATGGACATAGTACGAGTCCATTTTTTAATCTTTCATCTCATGTATTTTAGGACCTCTGTAACATTCTACGACTCTGTGTCAATAATTGAACTATACACTACTGATGAAGTCGTTTTATCCCATTTACCGTAGGTATACGCTTTAATACAAAAGCTATTTCAACAAAATAACATATTTTTTATTTTAGTGATGGTTCAATATATAATTATCTTTTATTCGATGAGGAATTCTTTATATTATTGTAATGAAATACCCAAAACTATTCAAAGTAAAATTGACCATAATTCTGTTTAAAACTCTGAGAAGGTAAAACCATGGTAACTGTTCAAAATCATAGCACAACATTTATATTTGATTTCATTTGAACTTGCACCCATCTTTACATGCTTTTTAAAAATTCCGAATGATATGAAACAATTTGAAATTTGACATTAAACCCCAAATTTTATACCCAGTTGAAACAAGCAAATGGCTTGTTGGAATCAATTTTGATCCGTGTAAAATCTTTTGAAGGACCTAAAAATCATTGAAATAAAAACAAAGATTCGTGCTAAACTGAATATACTGATAAAAGGTTCATTTAAAAAAACGAAGTCGACTATTCGAAAATGACAAACTTCATGTCCATCACCTTACATAAAACAGGCCATATACTTTTTACAAATTTACGTAATATCGTTGTCTGGTTATAGAAGGAAAAGCATATGCAAGTGATGAGCGAACAGTCACAGACTACTCAATGATGTTGCATAGATTTTTATGTCAATCTATCCTGCCGATTGGAAGTATTTGAGGAAAAAACGATATTTCATGCTTCTGACACACAGACTAATGCCAAGTCACACCAACGAAATCGACTTCATATCGATCCAGACTATGACGTTATTACCAATGACATACCATTGGTTAGTTTGGAGTCGGTTTGGATGATGTAACTACGACACTGATAGCGAGTTTTCTCAATTGCAACGGAGACGGATTCTACAACGTAGTAAATCTATTGAAAAATGCCCGTCAACTCACAATGAACAGCAGAGAGGTCTTTGTAAAAAATTGGTCAACTGGCACAGCTGATCGTCGTAAAATTCTGAGTTGACGAAAAATTACAAATAGTGTCGTTTGTCTAGAGTCACGGACGAAACTGCTGTTTTGATTCACCAGTTTTCGACAAAGGCTGCTTTGTAATGAAATGCTTTTGACAATAAATTCTCTACGTTCCAAAAGGCATATGCGTAGTATTGCGAAAACTCCCTATTGTCACTCCAGAAGCGGATCTAGAGGGGGGGTTGGGGGGGTTGCAACCCCCCCAAAAAAAAAATCCGGGGACCATTTTTTTAAATCTTATCTTTTTTTTAAAACTTGTAATTTTAGAAAACGCCATTTTCACACACAGATTTTCAAAAATTTTCCCTACTGTGGGAGGGGGGACACCCCCCTCCCACACCCTCCCCCTCGCTCGCTCCGCTCGCTTGGACTCGGTCGCTACGCTCCCTCGCATACCACCCCAACCCCCCCTTTATAAAAAGCTGGATCCGCCCCTGCACTCTACACAGCATATAATTAATGATAGATACATGACTGTATTTCTCTTTACATAGCATCACAGTGGAGTCGGTTTTAGTGTGTCTGCGACATTACCGTTTGGGTATAGCTTCTAGATGCCATGCAGTGAACTTTCAATATCATTTTATTTCTGTACATCAAAATAAACGTGCTAATTTCGTAGCATGATAAAGAAAAAGAAAATTAATTTCATTCGTGTTTTATTATCATCACAACCTTTGAAGAGTTGGTTTAGCTTTATTGATTAGAGTAAATCGCGGATGAGATCCTTTATAAAACAAATTTTCATATTTTTGTAGTAATAACCTGGAATAGTGAGCAACACTTTCGAAGGAACTTACCAAAACTTGAGAAAATCTTTGAAGTTAAACAAATGAAATCACCGTAGAGTAGGGGTAAAAACCGATTAAAAAACAGAACGCTTTGATCATAAAAACATAATATTTATTCAATAAATTAGCTTTTTAGTAGGTAAAGAATAGAATTAAACTCTATTATTTAAGATTTTTCTTCACAAAGAGTCTGAAGAGGCACATCTTTAAAATCGAAGGTTCTACTATGATTTACATGACATAGCTTTCAATTCATTTCAGAGAACAAAAAAATAGAATTTAAAGACAGTTTACGATGCAAAAGGGGCCTGACAATTACATTTAAAAATGACAAATGTAAAATAAAAAGAAATCCCAATGAAAACATGATAGAAATATATGTTAAACCAAATTAACTTTCAGAATGCATGATGAGCACAGTATCAAAGGTAAAAGTGCCACCGACTTTTCAAAAGCCACTAGGTTACCGGGAGATTCGTATACATTTGGATTCCGACTCTGGTAAATGAATAAGCACTGTTAATGTTAATTATATAATGTTTATTTTCTGTATTCGTCTCCTGATACTTTTCACATATTTGTGGTCTGGTGAGCTCCGATCAAAACTTGCCATGAAATAAATTCATTTTTTAATGAAATTTAAAATTTTCAAAGCAAAATGTGTCTTCACGTGTCGTACAAAATATGAGGTCAAAACTTGTCATGGTTGCATTCGCACATTTCACAATAAATGCTAAAATGCTACAATAATTTACTGCTAATTTAGCATTATAAATGGCCATGTTGACTCCTGTGCCTTTTGAAAAGGGCCATGTCTCCCGCTATGTATGTTCACCATGCAAGATTGACTTATAAAGTTAATGTGAATTTGAACATTCCTATCAAACTTAGTACCATAAAAACATGTTTCACTGACAAATTATTGTGTCTGTAAAAAAGGGAAATATTTTTTATATAGAGAATATGGTGAAACGGCAATTTTTTATACACATCACTTTGTATAAATTCAAAGATACCTTACTGTTGTTAATATAAGGAACAAGTAACATACAACGAAACCCTGTAAATGTAAGCTGTATAAAATGTGCATAATGTTTTCACAATGATATACTGATTTATATAATTGCACTTGAATTTCATCAAAATATATTTTGTCACTTCCGCTTTCGGCTTCATTTTTTTCCCGAGAACAATGTCAAACCGTGGTCTCGGATAGGAGATCACAGCTCTGCATGGAGTCATCGTGTTGTAACAAACAAACACATGCTGGACTGAAAGTCTTTTCCCCAGGATTTGCCACAGAATGATACGAGTCGCGATCAAATTGACTAATGTATTCGTGCTGACTAGGAGAATACATCTTGACTCTACCATTTGATCTATTGCTGTCCACACGACCCCCATCCGATTGGACCCTCTTTTTCAGTCTGTCTTTGAATAATTTCTTCCTCCGTTTCGTCTTCCACGCTCGCATATGTCTCCTTGCTTTCTTAATTTTCCATCTCCAGTACACACCAACAATAGTTAATAGGAGAATCAGCCACCCGAGGATCAGGCCGATCACTCCTCGACGGCTGGCAAACGAAGAGCACATGAAGTTGTTCCTGTTTTCCGCCAACATGGCAACTGACTTGCCTCGGAAACCTTTAGGTTGATCGCAAACCATGCTTTCAAACGTGGTCGGAAGCCAGGTTTCCAGGTTTGGAGGGACCTCTTCTCCATTCCATAATGCAGCGTATATATCATCCATCCAAAGCAAATGGCAATCACATTTAAAGGGGTTTTCAGCAACATCGAAAGTCTCCACAGGCGGTAGGGAATTAAAGACATCTTCTTCCAACGTTACTAGTCGATTCCATGCAAGCGAAATAAAAGTCAGATGTTGATATTGCACAAAACGCGTGTCTTTTGGTATGGCTGATATCTGGTTGTTGGTCAAATCTAGGGTTTCTAGATTCGTCATATTCATTAACTTAGGAAACTCTGTCAGAGCGTTGTTTTGCATTTCAAGGATCTCCATATTAACACAAAATTTGAATGTTATGTCTGGAAGTGAGCTGATTGAATTGTCGGAAAGGTACAACTCGCGTAAACTACTGGAAGTATGCACAACCCAATCAATATCACTAAGTTCATTACCTGAAAAGTTGATGGTCTCCAGAGCTTCGTTTGTCGAGAATATTCCTGCTGGGACGTTGGATATAGGGTTGTTGCTAAAGTCTACGGTGTGTACATCAGGTGATCCCTTTAAGAGCTGCACTGGTAGACTGCTAATTTGATTGTCACTAGAGAGTAAGATCTCGAGAGAATGTAGGTTTTGAAAGACATCGTGATTTAGTTGCGAGATCTCGTTGAATTGGATCTCGAGCTTCTTCAACTCGGTAAGCAAATCAAAGGCACCCTTATTGAACCCCTGTATCATGTTGTGACTGATGCTTAATCTGTTCAAGTTCAGTGCGGGTAGCTGAAACCAATCACTGACGTGCAGTTCAGGATCATAGAAACCCACTTGATTCCAAGACAGGTCCATCTCTATAAGAAACTCATTAACAGTGAACACCCTGCTACTGACATTGCTTATCGAGTTGTTTTGTAGGTTTATGTAGAGTAAAGATTGAAGATTCATAAAGGTATCAGACTCAAGGATGTCTAGATTGTTGTGTGCCATGGAGAGAGTTTCCAGTTTAGATTCAGGATGAAATTCATCTCGGTAAATCCTTTGTATAGCATTCTCATTTAGTTTAAGGGTATTCAGTGATCTTAAAAGTCTTATATCACTAGGAATACTTCGTAGGTTGTTTCTGCTGAGGTCAATGAATGATATCTTCTCCAAACCTCGAAAAGCTCCAGTCCGCACAATAGTTATCTCATTATTTGCGAAAGATAGTTTTCGAAGTTTCCGCAAGTGGGTGAGATTTATATTTTCTTTTGATATCGCTTTAAACGCATTGTCGCCACACAACAGCACACGAGTAGAAACGGATAGATTTTGATTTAAATAAGCAATTCCCCTTCCGGTGCAATCTACTTTGTCGTTTATGTGATCACAGTCACATCCGTCAGGACAGCGAAATGGGGCGGTTATTCCCGGAACGGTACGGGAGAAAAATAACAGAATGGCTAGAAATGAGATGAATGCAGGGTAGAAGGTATTGTTGAGTGAGCCATTGATGAAACTCTTTTGACGCAAATTGATTTGGAGTAAGGAATAAGCCATGGCATCCACGTGAGCCTTAACATGCTTTTTCGCTGCTTCTTCATGGCATGGTTACAAGACAAATGCCGCTGCACAAAGTAATGTGCGTAATCATCCCATGTTTTCCTGTTCCAATGGAGCTATCATTAATATTACATGTGATATGCGCATTTCGGTTATACATAGCTGTATGATAAGGTTAAAAACAGATCCAAAGAATAGAGTTCAATTAAACCACAACATGATGACGATTTGCTGTAAGCGACATTCTTTGGAGAAGCCAGCAAGCAAAGTGATCAACTCATGGCTTGTATTCATCCCATTATATTAATATCCAGAAATGAATAAGACCGAAGTTGTCAATTTGACCTTCAATGACCCCCATAGAATGCTCCTGTCTTCGTCATCACCTTTCAAAAGTGGTTAATACGTCTGTCACGTGGACAAGTCGTTGTTTGGGATAAGCGACTCGTATGGGACATCATTATCCAGCGCCACTGGGCTCCTCTCGCATGTTCCAATGCCGTCGGTGGCTCGCGATGCTATAGTTGATGCTTATGCAGAATAAAGCACCGAAACAGCAATGTCATCCTTTCGAACCCGCCACATGGCGAAGCTATTTTGTGAGTTGGAGAGTTACTTCCACAGCTGCTGCGCGGGTTCAACTGGTCGCACACCTGTATGGATGGATGGCTCAAGTCTGTTGGATCCCTCACGTTCAGGGGTTTTGGCGCGGGCAGAGACAGCGGGTATCACGTCACATCAGATAAACAGAATCTCGTTAAATATACATCATTCACAGGGCTTCTCTCCTTCCGCCTACCTGTAAATAAACAAGACATGAGTAAAACATAAATAGAATAAGCAGTAATATTAGGCTTCAAACCTCGAAGACAGCCCGGCTTTCTTGCAGAAAAAAAATAAAAGTCCATTAAATTCCAATAAGCCAAAGTAAACGTGATTGTATGTTCCTTATCCTCTGTTTATTTTACTTAAGACTAAAGGAAATACAAATATCTGTTGTAAAAAAATATAAATTGAAAAAAAATCTCGTGTACGCTCTAATCATTCATCCATGATGTGATTCTAACGATCTCTGTAGATCTCTCCACATTTTTCTGAAACATTTCAACTAAAGCACCTTTATTTTCACTTAAAGAGTTAACCTTTAGATGTACAGGGCTGCAGCTTATGAGCGTTCCTTGTATGTCTGACACAGTGCATGCAGGTTCTTATGAATTACGTCACTGACCAATATCGGCTTTGAACAGCACCAGGATAGTCGACATCCTAAAACCAAGAGTAGGCTAAAAACGTTGCATCACTAAGAATTAGGGGCGATTCCAGAACTTTGTAAATGAGGGGGTAAAAAGTCATCAATTTAAAAAAGGAGGCACAGCTTCTCATGAAAGGGAACGCAGAATTTACATTTGGGGACAAAAGGGTGCGCGAGACGCCTGGATAGAATGGAGAAGAATCGGGTGCTTTTGAATCGTTTTATATATCTGTGAAAGAATGGTCAGAAGGTACGTTTACACTGAATAATGATTATTATCCAACAAAACAAAGAATAGCCGGTATTTTTCTTTAAACATTACTCTAAACGGGGCTCTTATTTTTTATATCATAAATCTGGACTTCGATAGTATCTGGTCAACTGAAACTTTGATACAATATTTGAAAAATTGCCTGACCGTCTATATGGGTTTCACTTTTTTCGATGTCACATAATCCATTTTATATGACACCTAGATTTGTATAATAACTCCTTCCATCTTAACACAACATTATCATTATGACAATCGTTAAATAGGGAACTTTATATTTCAAGAACGTAGAAGTCTGTAGTAGGTAATCACATGTCACGATCCATTAGAGTTATTATCAAGAAATAAATTTTGATCTCAAGAAGTTTCTTTATTCTCCATGATGTTAAAATGCAGGCACTGATCTTAGTGTAGATTTGTTTCTGAATGATACGGCTCGAGATATGCCTAGCGCTGATGCAGTTCGATCACTCATTAGCGTAGGCATCCAACTGAGTCAATGCAAATATTATAGAGGTCTCTTGGTCCCCTGCGGATTTCCAGCTCATCCCTTCGAGGAAATATAAAATCATATTGTAAATAATAGAAATGTCTTCTAGGAAAATATTTTGAGGTCATGTGAAAGCTGTGAAAATGTCGCCCAGGAGATAATTATCTATTGATTTCAATATCCAGAAGTCAGTTTGGACATTTCAAATTCTATTGAAAATGCAGAAGAGACCGGACTCACAACTGCGACAGGTTTAAGAGAGAATTCATCTTATTATAAGGGTTCTAAAAATATTTTTCACCCCAAAGTTCCTTCATTATTTCATGTATTCATGGAAGCGTTGGATAGAACAAGCGTTAATACAAAATGATGGATTGTGATTTATAGGTAATTTTCATCTCCGTATATGCCCTACTTTTTTCAATTTGCAATTATTGGGTATGAGAAGAAAAACATTTATAAAAATTGTTAGTATTCTTCGATTTATCAACTGAGATTGCATTTACGTCATTACTTTATTGTCGTGTCAAAACAATTTTTCGTTTTGGAATATCGACTCGACGCATTTTGTGACAATATCCTTAATGAACGATATTTATAATCACGTAATGATTATTGATAATCGTCCTTGTTATATTGATGAGTTCCGCTGTTCTGAAGTGTTAACTTAACACGGGAATTGAGCTAAAAATAGAGCTACTCCTTTTTGCGTTACAAAGGACGATTAGCTGTGATTGATGTGAAACTTATACAGAGGATAAACACGTCGTACGAACAGATTTCACGATACACTTGAATGAAATATCTGCAGGCTGACCTTGAGGGGAAAATGCATGAATGAAAACAATATATATGTATGTTTGAGGGTGTAGGGGTGTGTGTATGTATGTGCGTATGTATGGAGGGTGGGTGTGTGTGTGAGGGTGTGCGCGCGCGTGCTTGTGGGTGTGTGTGAGGGTGGGTGTGTTTACATATCAGAGATGATGTTTTTTTTTTTTTTTATGTGATTTATTGTTTCAAATCGAATCAAATCACAAAATTTACACGTTTTTATTGGCAGTTATTTGAGGAAAATAAAATATGAAAGTGAGAAGAACCAATTCAAGTACCAATATACAGTATGCAAATTCAATCATTAATAAAACATAGTAAAGTGTATACTGAGATAAATGTTCTATTGATATTTTGAAGTGAAATTCAAAATATAAAAGGTTTTGATTGTGCATAAAAATCGATCCAAGTATTTATCCAACCAATGGTTACAATTAGCCCATATATCAAGTGCAATGAGTTGTGTTGCGAGACTAAGAACGCCTCTTTGGAAACTATATGTTTTATTCGTACACTTAATTCGTATTCGTATTCGTAAAGTCCTAAGCTTGCTGCAACAGTCACACCAACGAAACCGATTCCAGACCGATCAAAGCTATCACGTTATTTCGACTGACATATCATTGGTCGGTTTGGAGTTCGTTCATTCAGTGTGACTTAGCATCAGCAGATGAACCGGGAGAGGATCATTCTCAAAATCGATATCTTGATATCGGCAGAATGGCACAGATTTCAAGTTACAATGTAAGCTAAAGAGGCGACCTACTTTCGCGCGTAAAGAAAGCGCAAGGCGGAAACAAACTCCTTCGCTGATTTGATAGTTCTCAAGATACACTGATCATAATCATTTGAAAAAGAATAACCAAATGTTATAGATTCAAAACCTGGATATGGAATTTGATGATCAGAGAGCATATATAAACTTACGACAGGTAAAAAAGAGCAGGTATTCGTAACAGAATTTTGAAACATCGAAATAGCCCCCATTCTCTCTCCCTCCCCCACACTCTCTTTCTCTTCCTCTTTCTTTATTTTACCTAAGTAACTTTAAAATCATCTGTGTTTCCGATGTACTGCTGAAGAAGTTGCCTTTAAATCATACATGTCACGGTGGATCAAATAGAATACAGACTCGTTCCCAGTGGCATTGCGTTCCCAACTGGGCTCTGATAGCGTCTTATTATTCAATGCAAGTGCCAATTGCAACACCCCGGAAACTTGGCTTTCTATTTTCGTTCTCTGGGAGCCTGTTTCTATACACCGATCTGACGCTGCATCACAATTTTCCATCAGAATTTTCCATCAGAATTGTAAAATAAAACTAAATGTGGTAATCAGATGTAATTGAATGTCTACCGAGGGAAAACAGAAGCATTCTACATAAGGTTCATAAATTGATTAAAACTACAATGATATGAAAGATATCAAGCAATGAGACTCTAGCATCAGCTATTTCATCAGTTATTCCTCTCTCTAAAAAATCGAGGAATTCATCTGTCAGCCTGATGAATTTAGGAAACTATCAATTCGTAAAATAACGAACCATCAAACACCTAATAACTGTCCTTTTGTTTCTTCTAAATTATGGTTGTCCCACTTTATATGTTTGTCATTTTGCCTCCGACGAAGATTCTGCTAGGATCGAAAGCTTAGGCCCCTTTTTGACTTTCTTCTTTAAAAAGTTTTCTCAGGAAATGATTGCAGTCAAGTTCATAAGGCTTTTTGTTATAATTTCAGATCGATCTTCAATGAACAAGGGACATAAGTTGATTGGTATATTGTTAGGAACAGCAGTGTTGCTCGTATGTGTTTTGTGTAACGTACATTTGGAAATGGGGATGATTTTTATAGATTTGATAACGATAAGATCATTTTGGTGACAATGGCAAATTTGATGGCATAGCGATTTTCATACGATTCGAAGCGTTAGTGAAGTTTTATTGTGAAATCGCGTGAGAAGACAATTGTGCCAAATATTTTTTTAGCCAACTTGTTCATTTTGGAGTGATGATTAAATTTAAAAAAAAACGTATGATGTTTTCCTACCATGTATTCATCCTCACTTTTTAATTTCAAAATGGCCGTCATAAGTTGTTACATTTTTACCAATATGCCACATCTCACGTTTTAAGCTTTGTATATTAGATAAAATGGCCACGATGGCAAATCATTTTCATTGGCTGTTTTCTTAAAATTTGAAACTCCTTTGAAATGCAACCTTTTTGGGGGGGGGGGCAATACCCCTGAATAGACAAAGGTAGCTTTTAAAGATCAAGTCCTCCCAAGAAAAAATGTTGATTTGAATAAATAGAGAAAAATAAAAAAGCATTATGCTTCATCAAAATCGGATGTAAAATAAAAAAGTTATGACATTTCAAGGTTTCGCTTATTTTTCACAAAACAGTGATATGCACAACTCAGTGTCATGTAAATCAGACAGTCCATGATGTCCCTCACTCAATATTTCTTTTGTTTTTTATTGTTTCAATTATACTATATTTCATTTTGTACAGATTTGACAATAACTACCGACTTGATTGAACCATATAGCATTAAACAATGCCAATTCCTTACGTTCAGGGAGGAATTAATCATTGGAATATTTCATATTTCATATAATAAAATACAAAAGAGATAGTGAGTGATGTCATTAGTCTCCTAATTTGCATACCGACAAGGATGTGAATATAACTGCTGTGTGAAAGTAAGCGAAACTTCAAAAATGTCATAAACTTTCTTATTTTGCATCCGATTTTGATAAAATTGTCAGTGTTATGGTTGTTGGATTTTTCTCTTTTTATTCGAATCAACTTTTTGTTGGATGGATTCGTCCTTCAAAAAAATCAATCTTGGTACGATTATCTCACAGGATTTGGTATTCATGTATAACAGGTGATATGACCTGGACGATACATACCCATCCCAGACCACAAAAAGACCATATAGACAAACTTCACCCCGGCAATAGCAACGATAGGCCAGTCATGCAAATACCAGAAAAGAAAGTCCAGTACAAAAATGATTACACCCAATAGCGATATTTGACTCAGTGATGTCAATTGGTATAAAGGAAATGATATAGCTTATCGGGGAAAATCATCTTGCATTGACAGAATGCGTCATCTCTCGTAGTATAAAAACAAATTGCATTGAACATTTTGAAATGAAGATATCACAAAGTGGCGTCAGTCGAAATCATTTCACTTACGAGAACGTGTTTCTGCGTTTCTTCTCTCACTACAAAATGACAGCATCTCCGCATCTTGCGGGGGGAGTATACCAGGCACTAATAATTCGAAATGTTAGGATAATACTCTACGAATTAAAATTTGAAGTGCCACAGCCGTGGAAAAGACAAGATCATGTTTATTTCTATGAAAGCGATTGGCGCCCATGGATTGAAAAGAATTATTTCTCTTTATGGAACGAAACTGGTAGCAGATCAGAATGTGAATTAAGTTATCTGATCATTATCACATATAGAATGCAAACTTCCTTTCCGATATTTTCATTTTGGTTAACTTGTGTATGCATACAAATGCGATACATCCACGTATTCACTGAACCCTCCAACATAGCGAGTAGGAATATACCATGAGTGTAACGTTTTGTCCTACTTCTCTGAGAAAACAATCATGTGGTAAAATCGTGCACATTTTGAGTATTTGCAAATCGTTGCGATACATTGAAATGTGGAAAGTTGATTGGACCTCTGACATTATTCGCAAATCGCAATCATTCTACAAATTTGTTTCAAGTTTATCATTATTAAAAATTATATGTTATCAGACCACATTAAAGATCGAACCTTTACGCATCTAAACAAATTTTGATAAGTATTTCCATTATCTATAGATACTTCTTCTGCAGTTTATCTCAGAGGAGCTGCATCTTTATCTTCTAGAGAGTCAAACATCAATGACAAAGAGCAAAATTATGTTCACCGCTTGCTTGGCAAAACTCATTTACATTTCTGACTTCTGTTAACATTTATTTTACATCTGCAACTTCACTCCACCAGTTTCACACTCCTCTTGCTCACGAGCGTCAATATTCATTATTTCCTACTGCAATATTTTGCCGTCTGTATCCCTAAAACAAAATCATCGGTGATGCTTTTTGAAGCTCATTAGAAACTTCAAGGATCTTGCGTGGTCATCTATTACACGCCTGATTTCATAATGTCTAGGACGTCTCATTCGCTTCGCCACCTTGGTCAATTGTCTTCACACAGATCATCGAAGCCCCAGTCACACTGAAACCAACAATACATGGGCTTTTTATGGGCTCCCGTCATTCAGTCCGAGTGAAATAATACATGTTTTCATCAGTGCCCGTTACGGAGCAGTTCAATCTATATATATATACTACAAAAAATAAACAGAGAATTTCGATGTCTACAAATCAGAATCGACTATCAACATGTTATCTTCAAGTTCCGTTTGAACGCATCTCTTCAACAGATCCCTTCCTGTATACCAATGAATCTGATTCATCGACTGATGATTCCATTGGAATATAACGAACTAAGTCGGTCTGAAGTTGAGTTCACCGCTGTGGAACAAAATCGAGAGGTATTGGTCTGAGAGATAAACCCTTATCGGTTTTTATTTGGTAAAAATTTACAAGTCTAAACAAAGATTTGTGATGTTTTTGTTTCAGCAATTCACAACTTCATTATCTTAAATCGATATTTTGGTGGAGTTTGACAATGTTTCGTTGCTATCCAGGTATCCATAAATACAGCACGCTGGTACAATTTACACTTTGATATTCTACGAACCGGAAGTTTGTCACTGTCCTACTTATTGCATGGTTTTTTTAAGTTAGTCAGAACAAATATTAAGAATTTTAAATGAATATAGGTATTAAAAATATCTAATTCAATATTCATGTATTATTACACGTAATACTGATGACAATCATTGGACGATTGGGGGTTCTGTTATAATTTGGTTTGCCAAAATGTTATATTAAAGGAGAATGAAACTCTTGGAGCAAGTTAGCTTTTGTGAAAGCAGAAAAATCAAAGAATAAGATCAACAAAGGTTTGAGTAAAATAGGACTAGCAATAGAAGAGTTATGAGCATTTGAATGTCGAGATCACTAATGCTATGGAGATCCTCCCATTGGCAATGCGACCAAGATCTATGATGTCACAGATGAACAACTCTCCCCTTTTGGACGCTGAAAATATACCCCAAAACATCTCTTTTTGCTCATTCTAATCATATGACAAACGATTCATCAATGATATAATGTCGTGAAACCTCTGTACTTGTCCTCTCATAAAGAGAACACATCACCTTGTGATAGACTCTATAAAAGTGAGAATATAAGTGAAATAAGTACTAAAGTAATGAGGGAGTTGTACGTGTGTGACATCACAGATCTTGGTCGCATTGCCAATGGGAGGATCTACATGGCATTAGTGATCTCAATATTTAAATGCTCATAACTTTCTTATTATTCATTCAATCTTCCTCAAACTTTCAACAATATGTTTCTTTGATTTTTCTCTTTGATATGGATTCAGCTGGTTTCAAGGGTTTCATGCTCCTTTAACATAACGCACATACATACACACACCCACACACGCCTAATTTTACACACACGCACATGCAGAACCTGCCTCTCAATGTATTTCTATCTTTATCATACTTGTATTACTATCTAAGAAATCTGAGAAGTGTCATACAAACATTTCACGAGGTGTTTGGATGGCCTATAAAAAAATCCACTGGTTTTCACACTGGTTTGTCAATTCCCATGAATGCCATTGATCAACCAACGTGAATCACAAACTTGAAATACATCTCAAAAGGCTTTTCTACTAATGGGTAATTTATGTGTAGATGTGATTAAAGACAGCAATTCTATATTTAACAAAAGCTACATTAGATTTAATGTTCAACGAAATGTGTATAACTGTGAGGGCCGGAAACGAGGATATAGGCTACAAATGACGTAAAAGAGAGAAAATAAAAATGTTTTCGACTTTACAGCATAAATCCCCCATGACCGGACTGATGATGGTATGTTCGAAATCTCAGGCTTGTTCAACCCATTAAGACATCAACATGGTCATCGAGTCAATTGAACTAAAATGAGTTGTATATTAAGACCATTCTTTGTAAAGCTTCCTTTCCCTGGAAAGTGACGAGTAATTCATAATATTATGTGAAGAAGTTAGAAAAGCCAATGACCGTCAAATGCCATTTGTATTGAAATGCATACGGGAGTTAATGGATATCCGGTACCACGCCCCCCCCCCCCCCCCCTTCCTCCTAACCCGCCGCTCCCATTGGACAATGTCAGAAGCGCTTCCAATAACTCTCCCTTCTAACCAATCTTCTGCGTCATTTGATACCATTTCGCACTATATTGTCTTGACCGTCCAGTGAGAAAGGAAGTTGTTTTTCTCAAATTTTGTATGTTAATGAAACTCCCTAAAACTTTATATAATGCAGCCTTAATGGATATTTTGTGACATTTTTCACAATCTAGTTACTTCCGTTTGATTTTTTGTTTAATTAGAGGCGTGTGCAAGGTTATCAATTCAATTCATACGGTGGATCATAATGAGTCTTTAATCTATCCAAGCCATGTACTTCAAACTTGAATATTGCATAGCAGATACAACTCGTCGTATGACACTTAAATGCGAGACAATGAAAACCCATGTATGTACCAAAATTTATCGTCAACTGTAAATAATTATCATTAGGTTACTAATAAACGAATTGTGTTGTTAAGTGATAACTGATTGATACTACATCACTACTGCTAGAAAATCGCGTATTTGGCGTATTTTTCTTTCAGCAAGAAATTTATCCATACCGTGCTGCACTCGACCCAGGTGAGTGAATGGGTATGACGTTATCCCATTTTTTTATCAAAATAAGTCTGCTTTCTTAGTCTCATTAGACCTAAGTGCAGAATTAGATAAGTGTACCGAGACAAATCACTGGATTTCCTTATATTAGGTCTAGCTCAACTAAAAGTCCTAGCGAACTGTTTGGACGTCAACCCGCGTGGGTTACCAAATACGGTGTACTCCAAGAGTCCGTTCTAGGGCCGATTCTTTTTTCGTCTTTACATCATTCCCGTTTGTCACAAGATCAAACTCGGTCTCCGTTATATCACTTTATTGCTATGCCGATTATATTCAACTGCATTTAGCCTTTGACCCAACAGGGCGACGACCTATTTTGAGGACAGGCAGGACTAACAACCGTGATAGGACCTAATACGCCCTCCGAGAGGTAATAATCATTTGTACTCCTGGAAGTATAGCAGAAGAGCAACGTACATAATGAGAAATCTTCCGATTTTTGTTATGATGATAATAATAATGGTTATAATGCGCAATACACAAAAGTATCACAACGCTTAAAATTATTTTAGACATAGAATATAAATATAAATCTTAAGTAACAAAATAATATCTATATATTAAATTGTGTACATTAGACTGAATCACCTATTAGTATTTTCAGCTGCGCCAGGTGAGGCCTGGTGGCCTCTTGCTTGCTGCTCCGTTCACCAACGATTTAAGGGACACGCCCGGTCAGCACATCATTCACAGAAGCTCTAGTATAGCACTTGAGGCCAACAGGCCCCAGATGGGTTAGCCAGTCAAACCAAACAGTGATAGCAAAAATTATCAAAACAATATATAAATGAATATAGTATACTAGGTATTTGGAAAAAGATATGACTTGTGTTGAGTTATTCCTGTTACTTTACATCCGTTCTGCATTATCAAACAGAAGAGAGAGAGAGAGAAAAGAAGAAGGTCAAGAACAAAAAGGAAGAACGAGAACAAGAAAAAAACCGAAGTAGAAGGGAAAAAAAAGAAGAAGTGGTGGTGACAAAAGTGGGGAAAAGAGGGGGACAGGGGATCCAATAAAATTATGATAGTTAAAAGGTTATTCTACAGTTGTTGTTTTTTTTTCTCAACAACGTAGACGCCCTATATTTTGGTCTCTGTCCAAGCCGGTCCAACATATATTATTGATTTATCAATAGCAGAAAGTAGAGAGAAAAAGGATGATTCGTAGGAAACTCTGTTTAAATGGCACGGTTCTTTTCGATCCACGGAAAAGTACAAACTGAATTCAGACAAAATACAAGAACAGGCCTCTACATACCTCTACATAATAGATAGTTTCTACGTGCAGTTATTAACATGTGCGTGATCAGCATACCGTTTTTAGTGCAGGCGTTCGTTTTCTTACATTTAAGCACACGAATCTTGCAAAAGATTAAAGGTATCAACAAACCGCCAAAAGTAAGTGAATTACTCTTGACGCGCAAAGAATTTTAAATGTGCTTATATTGAAATAAACAATTTTCTTCAATCCCATTTTGACTGCGACGACATTATTTGTGAATCAACAGCACGGGCGTAAATCCCGGGGATGGGGGATATATATCCCCCCCACTTTCGGAGAGGGGGGGTGGCATGTACAATTACGCCACCCCCCCCCCCCATTTTTTCAGAGAGAAACTATATTTTTTTAATCATCAAATGGTTAATACTATATTCATTTTTAAATGCAGTCAAAGTGCTTAAATTGGCCTACTTTTGCGTTCTAAAAACGCAGAATTTCTCGCGCGGTCGCCCCGCTCCCGCGCTCAATCTATATTCTAACAAGAATTTGGCCATGACAAATCCCTACGTTTAGCTTATTGCAAATGTTATATCCACTGCATCGTGGAAGTATGGTTGTAATAACTCCATTTATGATTATATGATTCCAATGACTTTAATAACAGAATCATAACATCTCTTAAATACACTATACATTTTTATGAATTCGGGAGGGGGTTCATATTCTGGTATTTTTGTGGAAGCGGGGGGTAGTTTTGAACATAAAATATAGACCTTCCCTATTCTTCAAGTTAAGTGTGCGATAAGTTACTGATAGCATTGATCAAATCAATTTTTCCCACATATCTTTACAATTTTATCCATTTTATAGGAAACTTTAAATTACATTAATTAAACAACAATCTCATGAATATTTCAAATACACATTTTCCTCAAAATTTTGAAGGTTACATCATCTCCCAATAAAATAAAGATTGTTCAAAATCTTTCCTCTTCGCGATCTTTTCCTTTTTATTTGCATTATACCATTTACACATTTTAGGACATATATATTGTGGCCTGTGATGGTCTATAATCATTTCATAAAGGCTCCCTTGTTCCCGATAATCATTCCGTTTTTTTTTTTTTTTCATTATCATCTCAACTCTAACCAGTGAGAAAATGTGTTTTCATTGAAGAATTCTCAACTGTTAATCCTTATTTCCAATTTTTGGTGTAACAACTTCATATTTCTTTTTTCCCTTTCTTCTAGAGTTTTCGTTCTTAATGAGTTACCTATATCATGCTCCCGTATACACTGTTAGAAAAATCATCCTTAAAATTAAAGAAGTTCCTGCAGCAGAGTCTCGAGAACACCTGTAATCTTACCAGATTGCGTAATCTTACATTATATCATGTAAAATTGCAGGAAATTTGTATTTGGTGTATGGAACCTTACAAATTTCCTTTAATAAAATTCCTGTTTTATGAATTTACAGAATGATTCTGTTATTGCTTTCTGCAAAATCTTTTTTCTGTAAAATCGGTTTTTTTTTTAACAGTGTACAATGTATACACATTATTTTAAACGACTGAAACAACTATTTCAAGGCTCGCTCACTAAGCTCGCTCGCCGCATTTCTCCCATAATTACACACCCCTTGAATATTAACTGAAATTCAGTAGTTTATATCACAACAAAACAATTGAAATAGCCATCGAAAAAAAAAATGTAATAGCCCTTTAATGTCATCACCAAAATTGGTAGATGGTAGTATTATTTACACCGTTATATACTCCGTATACATCGCCGTTATAACATGGTTGATGTGGTAATTACACACTTCTCGAAGGATGTTATTGAACACCATTCTGTCTTCCAGCTTCTGAAAATTTTATCACTCGCTTCGCTCGCTCGCATAGTGATATTAACTGTAATTCAGTAATTTATACAACAACAAAACCATTACAATATAATCATCGAAATAAAGTCGTGATAGGCCTATAAGTGTTTTGGATCCCCCTCATTTTTTTTAACTTTTTAATGTCAATATATTGATATCACCCCCCCCCCTACTCGGACCAGTTTACGCCACTGATCAAACGGCCCTATTTTGGTTACTATTTAAACCATGTTGTCAAGCCAGTGTGTCTTGATTCTTGTCTTTCGCTGGGAGTGAAACGTCTCAAAGTACTTATTTTCTTAACGTAATTATTGCTAATTAACAGCAAGGAAAAAATATGACAACGAATTGTTTAGGAATATAAAATAATTATCTGTGTGGAGTCCGTTCTTACAAATTAACTTGAAATGTCTGCATTTTTTTGTGGAGTATGGGGGTTTTGAGAGGTGCAGATAGGACTGTTTGCCATGCCTCTTTTCATTATATCGTGTTGCTTTTTGTGAGCCTAGCATTAAAAGTGGGAAAGAACGTGTTGACATTTCGTATATTGTACATAAGATATCAATATATTCCGTACGGAAATGGCCCACTAAAACAAGTGCGAAATTTGAAGCATACTTTACAACATAAAGCAGCACTTACCGCTTTTATATAGAACAGTGTTACCTGTATAAAGACTTAATGCTTCCTGACAATTATAGTACACTGGAAACTTCAGACTTAAAATGCTAAATCCCTCAAGTCAAAATTGATATGTACCCAAATTTTTTTTTCTTAACTAAGTTCCGCAACAGCTAGTATAAACGTGCAATATGAGTGTAACCCAGTTGAAAATCCACCAGCGATTCCCCAAGAAGAAAATTATGATAACACGCTTTGCTAAAATTAGACCATGCCTCAATGGTAGGGTGGCCAGTTGAACAGTCCTTCCCTATGCCGAAAATGCAAGAGAAGAAAAAATCTTTCAGAAAGAAATGCCTTGAAACCACTATGCGAGCCTGCCCCCAATTTTCAGATTACCGGTAAGGAAAATACAATGTCACATTTCTGGGGCTCAATTAGGGGTATTGGATGGCAACGCCATGGGACAATCCCGCCAAGCTATTCTATTTCAATCTGAAAGAACAACGCCAGACACTCCAACAAAATTCTGCCTCCTTGTAAGATATGACATAATTAGCATTAGCAATACAATCAATGCGAGAACCGTGCACTGTTCGAATCGTATATATCAGGTGCAATCAGCGATATTGATTTTCGAAGCAGGTAGGAATAGATATTATTTGCCTGAATTATTAAGATTATTTTTATATCTCGGATAATAATATACACCACTATACAGCCATGAGAGCGAGAAGAGGGTTATGATTATGTACAGATACAGTACCTTAGTTTTGGACGTCATCTTACCCGCTTATATTAGAAAAACAGTCAATAATGGCCATGAGTTTTTTATTTGGATTCAGAAATCGCCTTTCACTCACTCCTTGCTCGGGTATATGGGTGGATTAACAACAAAAATCCTGGTAAAATCCCGTATTGCTATACCAACGGCAGAATGTATATATTTTTACAATGTAAATTGGCAAACAAATAATTATTGACTCTTGGTGTACAAGTATATCTTGAAATATTTTTAAAATGACAAAAGACAAATTTGGTCGGAATGTTCCACCACAAATGGTGCTTATCTGCAAGACGAGAAAGCTTTGATTTCGATACACGCAGCGACGCAGCGACAACTGCTCTTGATTCTGCAAATATTCTACTACTGATATTACTACTACTGCCACTATTGCTGCTAATACTGCTGCTGCTACTAATTCTACTGATAGTACTACTACTACTACTACTACTACTAATACTAATAGTTCTACTACGACTACTACTTCTACTACTACTATTGCTACTATACTTCTACTAATTATACTACTACTAGTACTAATAATACTACTACTTATATCAATAACAAGTTATACACTGCAACAATGTTCAAATGACCAGTAGCGTACCGTGGGTCACGGCATTTGGGGGCACCAGCAAAAATTTTGAGTCACTTAGTGGGCGCGCAAAGTGCGCTCAATTGCCAGGTATACTGACCTCATAGAGACATTTTACGGACTGCCATCAAACGGTTATGTATCTCACTGATCAAATAATGCGAGCGCTAAGCGCGAGCTGAAATTATTTGATAATCAGACCTAAGAAGGGACACTATAAGCAATTTTTTTTAATAATGATACGTACCTGTCTCGCTAAATAAAGAATGCGAGCGCGAGCTGAAATTTGTGTATATATTGACCACAAACAGGGACATTTTAATCTTGTAGGAATCCATTTAGAGTATACATATAGCTCACCATAGTCATCTAATGCGAAAGTCAAGCGCTTGCTGATTTTGTTAGAATTACATCTAAACACATGAAGCACTTTTTGTAGTCATTGTAATCAGGATTATCATATGCATCTCACCCATCAAATATTGCGAGCGCGAAGCGCGTGCCAAAAATGTAGGGAATTCAGACCTGAGAAAGAGCATTATAAGGCTTGTTTTAGGAATTCACCATAAAACCATACGTTTTTCACTAACCAAATGATGCGAGCGCGAGCTGAAAATTTTTCATATTCATATCAGAAAAGGGTTCATTTTTAGGACTGATTATAGAAATTCATGAAGAGCAGACTTATCTCACCAATCCACTAATGCAAAAGCACGGAATGAAAATGTTCAGACCTTAAAAGTAGTCATGAAAAGGAAGCATTTGTCACTACATAAAACTTGAAGTGCGAGGAAATAAAATTGGTGTATATTGACTTGAAAACGGGATGTTTTAGTAAAACAGGATTATATGTCTAGTTAAACAGACAATGCGAGCGCCAGGAACGAGGAACACATAGGTCCTGAGCAAATTATGTTTCATAAAGTTATGATAATTATTTTTCTTATGTAATATAACATAATATATAAAGATATATGTAATAAATTATAATATAACAAATTATAATGTACAATGATTTCTTATTTCCCACTACGTTTCTCTACCTTTCTCTCTCTGTTTCTCCTTTCCCCGTTTATTTTTTATGGGGGGCAAGCCGATTGGGGGAACGTGCCCCCCGTGCCCCCCCCCCCCCCGGTAGTTACGCCACTGCAAATGACCCAATATACACAAAAGCAAACTCTCGATTTCTTTGTTAATTATCTTCATAAGATGATCGTGTAACGAAACGCGTATTGATTAGATAGTGCATTGCTCGGGGGCTATAGAAGAAAATACTTAAAATTCTTATGCCAAACAAGAACAAGACAGTTACATTAAATATGTATTTAGGTCTTTTTTAACCGACCACAGACGATGCAAACCAACCCGATACCTTTGTTTACCTGCAAGATGAGCTGGCTTGAAATTACAACACCTTTCTAGAAATCGGCTTGTAATTATACCATTCCCACAAAGTGTGACGTACATAAGAAGTCCATCTGGGAATTGTAAAGTCGGTAATAATGAACCGTAGGTGATAGAGCGCGAATCAACTGGTTAATACCAAGCGGCTCTCAGGTCCTTTTTTTTTGCGTTAACCGACAAGATACAGGGAAGACACTGATGAGAGGCCGAGGTGTGAAAACACAGTTCATACACGTCACGTGAGCGATACAGAGAACGACACGAACCAAAAAAAAAGATTGGTTTGCTCAACCAAAACAAGGATTATTTTATGGTATTCTAATGAAATCTGTTAACTTGGTCCATTATGAAAAATCATAAGTAGATAATGACGTACAGTGTTGTTACTGACGAAGCGTTTGATACAGTTCACTCTAAGAAAAAAAATAGAAATAAGAGCGAGCGAAGCGAGCGAGTAGATAAAAATGACTTTATATAAACATGTTCGATTTCTGTAATTCTTTTGCCGTGTACCAGGTGTCTAATAGGTCCAATACTCGAGTATTTTTATGAAAACAATGACATTTTATACTACAATACAATGATGTTACCAAAAATACAATATTTTTAATGGGGACCGTGGGTTCTAAACATACTCAAGTCTCATCCCGTTTACCGCCGGTAAATCGGTGAAAATAATGATAGTTATAATTTCATTATACAAAACAAACTCAACTAGCTATTACGTATTATTTGGTAAACATTTTATTTTGTTTTTGTTCAGAATATTCACCATGTCTGTATGTTCAGAGATATGCATATCCCTGGTATGTTCATATCTAATGCTGATAGGGATGAAAATCATATTCTTTTCTATTTTGATTATCTTGAAATAAGATATAGGTACTTGAAATCAACATGATCGATTATTCTTGTTTTTTAGGCCTAGAATCAACGTAAAATTTACTCAAATATAGTTTCAGTCTGCAGTAATTCATTAAAATACAAACGCATATTTTTGTTTTGTAATCAGTGTGTAAGTGCAATTTGGAATTTTCTTAGCGGATATACCCCCCCCCCCCCCCCATTTAAGTATATCTCATCTGAAACGCAATCATTTATGAGTTATGCGCTATATACAAAACTTATTATTATTATTATCATTATTATCATCATCATCATCATCATTAATTATTATTAGTATTATTATTATTATCATTATTATTTTATTGTTGTTGTTCAAATAATTATTATTATCATCTTGTTTCAGTGTATATATTTCCTTTAAATCTAGATCCTTCAATTTGTGCGAAACATCAAGGAGTTTCTTTTGCCACTGGTGTTGATTTTCACATTTGGGACCAAATGGGCGTTGAGGATATCAGCTAGCCTGAAGGACTCCGAGTAAAATGATTACTCCCCGAGCTCCATCACTAGGAGATAATTTCACGGTTAGGAGCCCTCTCAGGAACATCATCCCCCCCCCCCCCCCCCTTCTTACGATCTCCTTATCATATGAAATTAAAAAGATGCGTGGAGGGAGGAAAACGAGATGGATAATCGTAGAGGCGGATTCCCGATTTCCAAATTCTCCTCCTTTTTGACAATGCCCCCATCAATTCACAAAACGTCCCCCCATCTAAATCCCTCTAATAAAACCCCTTGCCATATCACTAACCGTGTATACGTACTAACCACTTACAAGGCGAAATTGCTTCCCAATGTCTAGATTGCTTTTTGAAAGGTTCACTAAACCCTCCGAGACGAGGTCTGCTTCTAAACGACGCTCGTTAATGAGGAATTTGAAATAAGGCTCTTCGTAACCATGGTTAAGAAATCCTTATCCTTCGAAATCTGTCATCAAATCAAACGTCTTTAAAACGTGGTATAGTCTAGATGTGGGAATTATCGATTGGATTACCTTGAATCTACTTCTTTAGAATTTGTAGAGATTTTTATCTGTGTAGTTAATATGAAAAAAAAATTATAGTTGATTTCTCAAACAGTTTAGATTCCTAAGAAAGGTTGTTAACAGGTGTGGGTGTTTCCATAATTAGCTTGTACATCTGGTTGTTAAAGGTCTGAAAGATGTAAAGATGGCGTTCATCCTGACAAAAAGTTTATCCTGAAAATAGCAAAAATAGTAAATAAAAAATATTTGTGAAGGTTTGAGGAAAATCCATCAAAGATTACAAAGTATTTTTTTTTATTTGTGACGTCATATGCGAGCAGCTTCCCCGTATGTCTTAAAAACAATAAAATGTCATTTTAAAAAAAAAAAGATAAAATGATTTTATTGTACCTCCACTCTATCAACAAACAAATTATTTCACACCCATTCCTGAAAGATTTTTTTAAAGGAACCATTAAAATATTAAATGTATGCATTTTATTACTCATTAAAAAATGGGGCAGGTTCTCGTATATGACATCACAAATCAAGAACTTAGAATTCTTATTACTTAAAATTTGTTGGATGTTCCTCAAACCTTATAAAATATTTAAAAGTATTTTTTTCTGTATTGTTACAACAAATGTTCCTTCATAGTCTGTGAACTTCCCCCATTAAACTTCCATTCCTGTCGTAAAGAAGAAAATAATAAAATATTATACTCAAAGAGAAGAGATTAGGAAAATGCATAATGGGTGCTTGTATAATCACGTGATACTGACCCTTTCGATGACGAATGACACGTCGCTCCAAATGTGATCTTGCAACAATCATAAATTTAAGCTCCTTTGAATGTAAAAATTACATTATTTGCCTGTTTCAGTGATAATTCTTTTTTTCATGTTACGAATCAATCATTGTTTTACTGCGATGATTTTGAAGGGAAAATTAACAAAAATAAAAGTATCCAAATAATCACCCAAAATGACATCTACATTTAAAGTAAAGTCGACTTGTTTCTTCATGGTAATCTATAAGAATCCATTTCGACTGGGGAATAACAAATGTAATACATTTCGCATAGGAACATTTAAATCTGTATTCACAATGCATTTCATGTTTGTTCAGAAACATCTACTGTATTCGAAAGCCTGTCCAAATAATCAATAAACCAAATCAATGTATGCGTACTATAAATTAAGAGCGGTAAGCCGATTGTTTTTAACACTAGGTTATGTCCATCAGCGCACGAGAGAGGTCTTTGCAAATAGATAATTGTTAATTTCCGATTTCATTTGATCTTTCATGTGATGAAATATTTTTCATAAACAAAACATGCCCACGTGTATCCTACTGTAATGCTGTTTATCATTTTCCAGTAGGCCATAGAGGCCCATATAAAAGTTAATTTAAGTTGTTATTTTTAAATCCGGCATGCCTCACCTTAGGAAGGAATAGATTCTTATAGGATTGATATTGAGCCATGTCTCTATGCCTCTCGTCAAAAATTGAATAAAAATTCAAACTCCGTTTTCAAAACAATATCATCTGAAGAGTATTTTATAATTGTTTGTAAACTTTTACACTTAGGTATGATATATTAATGTATTTTCTGAATTTGAATTATTTGAATCATGTAATCATAATTCAATATGATTCCTTTCACCTTGCTGACGTGTCTCTGGTTGTCAATTCAAACTCAGAAGGATTTTATCGATGAAATTATATTTCCGCATTGGAAATCTTCATATATTTTTATAATTATATGAAAAATCAAGTCATTCGTATGTAAACTGTTTCACAACCTCTTTTGTTTCATTATTTATCGGTTTATAGTGGTATATTCATCCATACTAATTATTGAATAAGAAATTAATTTTTGTAAAATTTATTTCCTTCTTCTAATATACCATATGTCAGTACAATCATTAGCGTACCTAAGGGGGGGCAGGGGGCAGACTGCCCCCCCCCCTGACGAGTCACAACACATGCAAGGGACGTATCTCTGCCCCCCCCCCCCCCCGACGAGTCAAAACTGGTCCCTGACGAGCTAAGTGGGCCCCTCCTTTGAACTTAAACACCTTCCTTTTTTCTTCCTTTTTTTGTGGTTGAAGACCTTTTTTTTTTGCTTGTCAATTTTATTTTGGTGCAAAATGTCCTTTATTTGTGGTTGAATACCTTTTTTTCCTTTTTTTGCGGACGAATTTGCCCCCCTCCCCCCTTTGGAAGATCCTAGGTACGCCACTGATTACAAAACATTTTAATGTATTTTATAGGCCTATTGTATGCATCAAGTTCGTTTCTTGCACGTTGATTTAATGAAAGGGGATAACATCTAAACATATTTCGCGTCATGGCTCACTGTAACAACGCAGTCCCACCGACAAGGTCGACTCCATTATCGATCAACGCTATTACGTGATATATCCAGTGGTATACATCGGTTGGTTTGGAGTCGGTTTCGTTGGTGTGACTATATAGCATTAGACCGTGTATGACCATGGTTTGACCATCTATGAACCCCTATGGAATCTGACCTTCATTTTCAGTCTACCCTGATGCGACGGTTACACCAATGAAAACAGACTCCATACCGATCAAAGCTATTACGTCATTTCAAATAAGACCATGATTCGGTTCGTTTGGAGTCGGTTTCGTTTGGTGTGACTGTAGTGTTTAACAGACGACCAATCAATTAAAATATTCTCCTTTGTTTCAATGATACCCTCGATGTCATGTTGTGCATTACAATAACAGAGAGGGACTGTCCATCATTGTCATTGACATGCTAAAGTTCCTTTTACAATTGTTAACATGTTGTATCGTCGGGCAACATTGGCGACAGCTTGATATATTCACTGCAAAAACACCGGTGTTGATTTAACACCAGCCCGGTATCTAGATTGGTACACACCAGAAAGGTGTTGAAACAACACCAGTTAAGAATCAAACCGATATTGGTGTTGCTATCAAATTGGTGTTAGCCTGACGCCAAACCGGTTTTGTTTCAACACCTCTCTGGTGTGGACCGACATAGATACTAGCTGGTGTTAAATTAACACCGGAGTTTTTGCATTTATAGTTGATAAAACAATTCAAACTCTCAAAGCGCCAAAAGCAATCCATGGCATTGGATGCTATATTAATTCGCCTCAATGCCCCTCTCATTACCTTTGGATATTTCTGTGTTATTTTTCATTTTTTCACATATTTTGCTGTTGAATAGAAATGTGTCCTATGTAGAAAAGGGGTTTGGCCCCAAAACATATCGAAACTTAGGGCCTGATTACAATTATGTTTCATTCACTCTAAAAATGAAATTTCAAATCAACACCTTGAAAGGTTGGAGAAGTGACAACCTATTCTAAATGTTGCATCTACCACTATAAATGGTTCGACCCAACACTTAGGGGGTGCTGCAAGAAAATATTTGCGATCAACTGCAAACATTCTCTTGCAATTTTACAACTGATAGATCAACATTAGCTGTAGCAAATCAGATTAAACTTCTTGTTTCAAGGAGCAAATTAGCAATCAATCACTAATTTGCAATTAACAGCAAGACATATGTTTGATTTAGGGACCAAAATTGACTCTCAATTGATCGCAAGTTTCTTGCAACACCCCCATTAGAATGGTTGATTCAGCTTTATACAAGGTTGGATATTACATTTGAAATAGGTTGTCACTCCTCCAACCTTACAATTCTTGATTTTAACATTTCATTTTTTTTTTTAGTGTTCAAATTCAATGGTAATTAGCGCTTTTTAGATATTCATATTTGAAATATTTTAAAACCATGTAATAATCACAATCATGCTAATTATGACAATCATTCAAACTTAAAACATTAATCTTAAAGATTTATGATAACGATTGATATGGAGGCACAACCGTCGAGAACAATTCAAAACACTTTATTGACACAATATTCGTTGTTATTAAAATCTTAATTCGGTTTGTCCTGTTACTGTTTTATTTTCGGTGTGGTTGTGAGGTAGAGTAGTCATGTATATTTTAAGTAGTAACACCGATGTGATAAGCTATATTATAGAGCTAGCAAGTTTTTGAGTCATAAGATGACACGGATTCAACTAAAAAATATCAATATTATACCATATACACGCAAAATATATATTAGCCTGTCTGAAAACCCCGTTATGTACGCATCATGGTTTCACAAAGAAAATATAATCTGAAATAAGAAATGAAATCACTGAACACTTCCTTTCCATCTTTGCTGATTTCTTAATTATCTATTATTTCTTGATAATCAATAACCAAAGTTACGTGGTGGATTCGTCACGGTCGCCGCCAGCACTCCATGGCATGACCTAACAAAAAGGGACTATCCCTTGATGAATATAGCCATATTAAATAGTCAATCGAAATGTGATTCCATCAATTTCATTATCCCCCTCAGCGTTGATTCTTGATTTTCTTTGAACGTAAAGGTTCTCATCCACTTTTGTTTCGATTTCCTTCCTCGATGATTGGACCTTCTGGTAAGGTTCTATCCAGTTATCCGTTTTTATTTCCTGTTTGAAGTATTATACGCTTTCATAAATATCTCCGTGTTAAAAATTGCTTCAAAGTGCCCGCAGCGGACTTTAAAAAAGATATCAAAAAAGTTATCCGAATTTTAAAAGTTATCTTTACAAAAGCTACGATCGGTGAAGCTGACGGGATTTTCCCCACCCCCGTTAACACAATCAGAGAGCCGCTGTATTTGACGATGTGATTATTGTTATTCAGAACAGACTGTAGAGATTGTCAATTTGTTTCGAGTAAATCAAACGTCATTATGTTGGTTTTAAAGGCCGGTTCCATTCCATCTAGTAGTAGTAGTAGTAGTAGTAGTAGTAGTAGTAGTAGTAGTAGTAGTAGTAGTAGTAGTAGTAGTAGTAGTAGTAGTAGTAGTAGTAGTAGTAGTTGTAGTAGTAGTAGTAGTAGTAGTAGTAGTAGTAGTAGTAGTAGTAGTAGTAGTAGTAGTAGTAGTAGTAGTAGTAGTAGTAGGAGTAGAAGTAGTAGTAGTAGTAGTAGTAGTAGTAGTAGTATATTAGTAGTAGTAGTAGTAGTAGTAGTAGTAGTAGTAGTAGTAGTAGTAGTAGTAGTAGTAGTAGTTGTAGTAGTAGTAGTAGTAGTAGTAGTAGTAGTAGTAGTAGTAGTGAAGGAGGAGGAGGCCTAGTAGCAGCAGAAGTAGTGTAGGTGTGTTAGAACTTAGTAGTAGTGGTAGCCGAAGTAGTACATGTAGAAGTAGAAGTGGTAGTAGTAGTAGTAGTAGTAGAAGTAGTAGTAGTAGTAGTAGTAGTAGTAGTAGTAGGAGTGGTAGTAGAAGTGGTAGTAGAGGTAGTTCAAGTTCATGTTTATTTATTCAAAACCAAAAACATCACATCATAATCAAAATAGATATACATGCAACTATAGGAGTGGGCTATAAATGGGTGATTTTGGGTTTTACTATGGCAACAGTTTCTTTGTGATCCTTTTTCATTATCTCAACATGAAACGACACCATCTTCCGTCTCGGGTCCGAGAAAAATAGTGTGCCGGGCCAAAATCCAAAATGGCCGCCGGTAGTAGTGGTAGTAGTGGTGGTGGTGGTAATGGTAGTAGTGGTATAGTAGTAGTAGAAGTAGTACATGTAGAAGTAGAAGTAGAAGTGGTAGAAGTAGTAGTAGTAATAGTAGTAGTAGTAGTAGAAGTAGTAGTAGAAGTAGTAGTACTAGTAGTAGTAGTATAGTAGTAGTAGTAATAGCAGTAGTAGTAGGAGGAGGAGTTTAAAGCAGGAGAAAGAAACCCATGGCTTAGACGGGTAGTTGGCTATCTTTGAAAAAAAAACACGACTACAAAAATATATGTTGTAAAGATCATAGTACATGGATCACTGATCTGCATCCATATAAAGATTGGGTTTTTTTTTAGATCAATAGATGACATTAAACTAAGAAGGAGTAAGGACAAGTAAATTTATATTTAGCATGCAGTGAACAACCATTTACTTTTCAATCCTCGGCTGGGTGCACAGTTGCCAGACAACTCACCACTATGACGTCATTTTCCCGCCAAAAGAGGAAACCGATTTTAACTGCCTGTATTAAATTGTCATTCCCATATTTTATTCGATAGAGACAAATTTAGCAGCCATCGTATCAAATGCCAAACGGTAATGTGGTGTATGAACATTTTTGTGTGTGTCTTTTAGTTGTTTTTTTAAGACAAATGGGCCACTTTATGGGCCCAGATTGCAAATGTCATTGTTTTGAGAACAAGAACGCATCTTTGTTTTTGTAATGTTGTTTGAATGTCTGTTTGTGGTTGCATGCAAATACTTTACCGGATCTGTTCGATTTATTTAGGTAGTATTAGTAATGTTATAATGTTTAAAAAATAAGGAAGTTAATATAATGGTAGAAAGTCATTTCGAACTGATTAAGACATGTACACTGCAAAAACTCCTGTGTTGATTTAACACCATCCCGGAATATATATATGCCCACACCAGAGAAGTGTTAAACAACACCAGTTTCGTTTTGGTCTGATTCCAAACTGGTGTTGTTTAACACTTCTCTGGTGTGAACTGTGTATATATATTAATGATTTATGCAATGTTACTATTTTTCATTTTGTCCTATTTGCAGATGACACAAACTTAATTGCTTCCAATTTTGATATTCTTGTGAAAAATACAAATGAAGAATTAATTAAGATTACGACTTGGTTCCAAGCCAATGAATTAGTAATAAACTATGATAAGACAACCTTTATGTATTTTAGTAAAGATTATATAAAGCATTGTATTTCTGATGTAAATATATTCATGAATGGAATCCCTTTGACTACTTCGAACAACCACCAAATATCTTGGAATTACTTTAGATGATTCATTATCCTATAACAACCATCGTTCTATTATATATAATAAAATTGCAAAAAATGCTGGTATTCTTTTTAAAGTAAGCAACTTTTTGCCACAGAAAGAGATGTTTATGATTTAAAACAGTCTTACCTTATCTTATCTGCAATATTGCAATATTTTTTGAGCAAATACTGGAACAAAAAATTGAACCCTTTCATAAATTGCAAAAGAAAATTCTATTAAAGAATAAATGTACGAATTCACCTTTTAGATCTCATTCACCTTTATTTTTTCGTCTTAAATTTTTAAATGTATATGACATTCATAAATTTCAGATTGCATCTGTGATGTTCCGAACAGTTAGTAACATAATTCCCTCCAACATCTCCCAAATGTTTCTAATAAATCGTTCAGTTCATTCTCATAATACTCGGTCAAGCAATAAATTTCATTATCCCAAAGTTAAAACCCAAATTCTACTGAATTCATTAAGGCATAGTGGCCCTCGTACATGGAACTATCGTTCTGATAATATCAAGTGTTCAACTACATTAACTTAATTTAAAGCCAAGTAAAAAACGTGTATATAAGTGAATATTTAAAATAATTTTTTTCTGCCTAATCCTACACTTATCCCGACTGTCCCCCCTGTATGTATGTATGTATCATGTATGTATGTATGTATGTATGTATGTATGGTGATTGCTGATGCTGTGTGTATATTTTTCATTTGATTTTCATATGTATTTTACCTTGTTTTACTGTGAGCTACCTCACAAGTTCTTATCAACTTTTTAGTAGTTTCCGTTTTTCTCTCATACATGTCATTTTCATTCTTGGACATTATTGTATATTGTTTTTTATATTGGTGAGAAATAATAATTAATTGAACTTGAAAAATATATATATGGAGAGAGAGAGATTCCGGGCGGGTAGTAAATCAACACCGGAGTTGTTGCAGCGTAAGAATGAGAAAACATTTGCATAGAACTATGAAAAATGATGTACAAGGGTTTAGGATAAAGATTTCAAATAATGATGTAAAAGAATGTATAACGATAATCAAAATTTTACATGTTTCACCATACCTATTAAGCTATATATATCATATAGACCAAGAAAAGGGCCACGCTGGAAAATAACATGGGGTAGAAGACAAAGGCTTTAATGAACATACCAGACGAGTCAAACTTCAACTTTACTTCAGCTCATTACGTTGACAATGCTATAATTAAAAGTGGACTGCAAAGTCTATTATACCAAGCTATTGCTGAAACATATGTCGAGATGTCTTTCCGCTTTTGCCATTATAAGAAGATAGTGCGGTACATGTGCAGATATCTTCCACCTCATCTCTTTTAGTGTATCATTGGTTCATGAATTAAGATCCAATGTAGGCAAATATTTATCTAAGACTGGGAATACCCAACCATTTTATAAAAAAAATACTTAATTGTATTTCAAACAACATTCGGAATCAATGACTTTTTATAAAGTATTGTACCATCAATTTTATTCTTATGAATTCAAAACAAGTACTGATTTCAAGAGAGTACCTGTAAGCTGCGTCATCAAAGTCATAAATGGGTTTAAACTTAAAAAAAAACAATAAGGCTTTCGGATACAATTTCATTTTTTAATCCAAAATTGAGTAAGGTCATATCTAAAGTGACATCATAGATTTATAAGTGTTAATAAGTTTTTATCAGTGTTTAAATGGACTGCATCTCGGATGCAATGTAGGCCTAGAAATAATACATATAGAAAAAGGAGGGACGGCGGCAGAAAAGAGAGGGGTGTGAATTAGTAAATGCGCAATATAATTCATATTGGTAGGCATATGCCGCATATAATACTGAATTATAAGCAGGCTTCATGGTAATTTGTAGATAATAGATTAAAGCTAAATGCCGTTTATCAACTTCGAAAAGGTCATGCCTAGACGCCATTTTGGAATGACAATTATTGATTGTATTTTGTAGCCTTAAATTGGGTAATGAATTATACGGATATAGACCCTTTATAGGGGTGTTATTACCATGTGAACCTTTACATCGTATCCTATAGTTAGCCATGCTAACGAGGATCCATCTATCATGCTGTCCTACACGGGGTCCCTTGTGAAACCGCCTCACCCTAAGATTGATGAATCGTCCTGAAATTCCCCCGTGAACTCTGCACATTTTCATTCATTCACTAATAGACACGGTGGCAGCAGCGGAAGTGTGAGGACCGGCCTTTTCAAGTATTTGCATAATTCAGCGAGACTTTTTTCTTGAGAATATACATTGTAAATTTGGGGGGCTTTTGACCAACAATTCTCGTGAACTTATCACAATGTATGTTACCTGCTGGAACTGGCTCAGTTGCTGGAAAAGTGGATTGCTAATCTAGACACAATGCTTCAAACCACTTTCCAAAATTAAGTTCATAAGCTAACCTTTCCTACAAAGTATAAGATCGCATCAGGTCCTTCGGATAGGACATAATACCAACATCTCTGTGGTTTCTTTTCTTACGAGCATGCATTCTCAGCAGCTGGATGAATACAATCTTTGCCATCCCGTTTGAAATCTCCAAGAACAAACCAAACAATACTGTTGTTTATAGGGCATAATATAAAATAAGCACTTTTTGTGAAACAAGAAGAGTAAGAAAAGGAAAAGGTGAAAATTAGAAAGAAATCAGACAAATAAAATGCCATGGATAAATGACTGACAAATAGGTGTGATCACTAAATCTGTGCAAGTTTCACATTTACAATTTTGTAGGTCGGTTCTGATAAATAAGTATTAAGATGGAACAACCCTTCTTTTTCCTTTCCTATAAATCATGTACTTGAATATAAATTGTTTATGGGGTTCTCCTATAAAAATCACAATTTCCCATTGAACTGTAATAAAAATATATTTGATCTATACAAAAAGACTGACCGTACAATTACTACAAGTTCATCAACACTGATCAGTAGTGTGGTCGTAGTTAAAAGTCATATCAATTAAATAATTTGTGGAATACAATGTCGAAGGGTTTATAATATCATGTCTTTACAATCTGAACTACATATAGGCCCCAACTTGCTTTAACTGACCCAATTTCGCAAAAGCAAACATTATCATATATGTTTCAGGGTCATATTCACAATGAAAGCTTGAACATGTTACTTAATAAGCTCTCTGATAATTGAGACATCTTATAGGCTAAGAGCTACGATGTCATAGAAAACCAGCAATTAGCTTGCGGCTATGGCATTGTGCAAAGGGGATCCGTGCTGTAATGGCAAAATATTTTTACTCTCATATGTTTTACTCATGTTTACTCAACATTAAACATGAATAACAGATCATGTTCGTCGATTGAAATCGCGCAATGCTTTCTGAACAATGGGGTTTGTGAATTACGTTCAAGCATTGTTATCAGGGCATGAGACATACAATGGATGATAGAAGAGAAAACCCATAAACATGCAACGTTTGACGTAACACATTTTTAATGACGTCATAATTCAATATATATTCAATTTAAGCACTTGGATGTTAAATCGACATCTTTAAGGGTCCTGAAGTGAATGGCTATACTTTAAAAGAAAGAACCGGCAGATTGGTATTGAAGATGTGTTGGAACTAACACAATGTAATCAAACAAACTGTAGCGTAATTCATACTTTTTTTGGTCCTTCAAATATTGATATGAAACTATTTCTCAAAAGAATGTGCAAATTTATATTGTAGGTAATTTGGAAAGATGCACCTCCCCCCCCCCCCCCCCCCTCCTCCCCGCCAAAAAAAATTATGGTCTTGATGGTAGTGTGTCACGGTAAAACATACAGACATGATTATATGATACGGCTTAACACGAACATAGGAGAAGCTAATTTCAGTATTTTTATGCGAATAATTATTTGCTACGTAGATTAAAGTATATAATACGATACTTACTCAATGAATAAGCTAAATTCTAAATCCATTAAAGTTGCGTTCCCCTAAACAAAGTCTAAGCTTTGAATCTTGAGAATAAAAAAGAAAATGATTCATTGTGTTTTGCGTGATGTTTATAACAAAAACGCAACTCAGAACTGGGAAGAACAGATGTCGTTAATATGCCAGCATTTCAAGGTTGAAAGAATGCATCTTAGCTAATATTATTCAGCTTTACTTTCAGGATGGTGAAAATGCCGTTAAGTCTGCGAGTTAAATTCTCTTTCATTTACCACAAAACCCATAGTAATACTTCAAAACCGTTTGGGTAAGTGGTTTCCATAAACATATGGCCACATTCGCCATGCCTATTTCATTGTACAGCTAATTCAAATCCAAATCAAAAGATTTTTATTTTCCGAATAATTGGCATGTGGCAAAGACAATCAATCAAGAATTAAGCGTTCCATTCACCTGCTGGTATAGTTGTAAACCGTTCAATAAAACTTTACATTTAAAAAGAGATGTGACAGATACTGTTTTTGTTATTTATTTATTTTTATTGTAAACTTTATTTGTGATTTATAATACACTCTAAATTCCAAGGATTTAAAATAAAGCCAGATCGTCTGTGAATATTGACCAGCCAAAGTTTCAATTTGTTTTCAATCTTAAGGATTAACTTTTAATCCCAACAAAATTAAATTCACATCTTTTAGATTTATGTTCAAATCAACAAGGTTTAAATCTAGATCTAATATTCGGCTGGTCACTATTCACAACCGATCTAAATTTATTTTAAATCCTTGGAATTCAGAGTATAGAATGTGAGAAAAACGGATGACTCTGAAACCTTAGCCATTTGCTTTCATCATTCGGGGGGAATAATATTCGTAAATAAACGTGAACATTTGATACTTTGCTGAATTATTATTTACCTTGTGTGTTTATAGTAGGCCTACTTGTAATAGAGGACACATTCAAGGGTTGAAGAGGCATTATGTGACGCGATATCCAGCCATGTCAACGAAATATTTTGTATTTTTGTTTTGTTTTGATCGGTATAGGTGTGGCTGTGACTTGAATGCGAAAGGAGTGATAATCATAATGTGAAAAGATGCCGTGTGACACAAACCCAACAAAAGTGGTGACATTTACGAGCATAAATATTGGTCGGACAATCTTTTTTTCTTCCCTATTTTTTGCACTGAACATCCCCCTACAAAACTTCAAATAAACTGAAAAGTTTCCGTCAGAAAGTTTGACCTTCAGCTCGAAGAAATTAGTTGGTTATTTGAAAAGATGCATTTTTCATATTTCTGTCATTGCCGTCCCTCACAGCAGATAGAGGAGAATTTTTTTTTTGAATAAATCATCAGCAATCATGAATCCTTTCAAGAAGTTGCACCTTTGTCCGCGGTGCATCATATTTTATTCATAAAAATACTAAGTCCCTGTCAAAGTAATTGGTCATGAATATACATTGTACCATGTCGCCTGGCTTAAAAGTTGTTTGCATTATTCACCCATATGGCATTGGGTGACGATGCAATTCTTTTCTGTCAGTCTGAGGTGATAGTACTTTGACCTTGTACATGAAATTTCCCAACGTCAATATCATTGTTTGAAATGCATGTATTTTGAGGATGGTGATGGGTAGTTCAATGAAAAGTGAGGCGTAGTCAAGTTCAGGCAGGGGCAATGGGGAATCAGCTTTTCGTAATATCATGTACGCATATAGTTTTTTTTTCTTCATTATTTGCTTGCCTAACGAAGCAACAGGCACCATTATTATATACTTAGATGTCGATCAATATTATTACCGTGCATGCTCCCTGATCAATCACCTTAGTACATACATATAATATTTATATCGGTATAAATCGAATTTTGGTTGTGTGGTTTACGGTATATCTATAATTTTACGTTCTCTCTTCGTTTCTCCCTCATTTTGATATACTTGAGTTCCACGTTCCTGCAACCCCATCCTGCATGGGCGGAAATCCTAGGGGGACAGGTGGGACGCGTCCCCCTACCCAAAATAGTAGGGGGGCACAATATCAAATGTCCCCCTACTCTTTTTGGTCTTCTATGATGGAAAGAAATACATCATTCAAAATCGAAATAAAACATTTGATTTGGTCGAAATTACCTTACATTTGGGGTGATACCCCTTTTTTTTTGCTTGTAAAATTGTTCAGCCCCTTGCTCATCTGCCCTTTATAATCGGCCAAAACTATGACGAATGGTAGGAGGTACCTTTTAATGCCTCTGATCATGCTGATTGCTTCATGAATTTGTTCAATCAGGACCGTCAATGTTTCCTTGACTTTCATAGCCGGTAAACATGAAAAGGTACATGAATATTTTTTTTATTTACAGTTCATCTATTGATTCTACAATCTATACAGAGGCCTTTGCACATGGAATGTATTTAAATTGCTCACTGCGAACCCACAAACCAAAGCTTATCTGAAATGGGACGGACATAGGAAAGTCTTCATCATCTAGCTATATTCTCAATTTCCGTTAATCATTCAGCTTCTTAAAACCATCAAGTAATAATTTAAATAGACTCTTTCCCATCAAGGAAAAAAAATATATTTTTATAAGAAATTTAAGTGACACTAAACGTTATATCACTTGAAACGATACCCTATTTACTTTTGCGTATACCCAGATTATGTTTTCTCCTATTGTATTGTCATTTTGCATATTTTGCCAACACGGAGCGAGCCATCGCCAACAATTTGTTTTTCTTTTGATGTAGGATTTATCCAAAGAATATGAATTAGTTATTATATTTTCTGTAAAATTTGGGGTTAACCAGAATCCTCGCTACATGTTTGGAAGAAGGGCGATCGCTGCTTGAAATCCCTTCAATAAAGAGGTGAGCGTATTTTATTTCTTGAATTTTGCTCACCAGTCATGCAGAAATAGAAGTGTTTGGGGCTGAAAATACAGCTCCCAAATTGAGTCATATTCGGCTGACAACAATGAAAGAGAGGTGTTAGTTTTCCTTGCTCACTACCATGACTACGCTCATTCTTACATAATAATTATAGGCCTATAATAGTATATAGGATAAACGGATGGAAAAGAAAAGACGGTTTTGGAAAGCCTAACATCTTTTGCAAGTTTGGAGACTGGAGTACATGACATTTCTATATAATTTATCTTAAGGGTGCTTTGACAGTGAAAAAAAATATATTCCTCGCTCGCTGCGCCCACTTGTGAGACAAGGTGATTTTAGTGATCAGCAATAACTGCCACATCTCCCTTTTCTACCCGATAGTCTGTTGGTTCTCAAATTGTAAGATCAACCAGCTCCCTAATATTGTTCGTGTGTGTCCCAAAGTACTTGCCCTAATTCCATCTTAAATAATTAATTTTCATATTCGGTTGTGAACTGAGAAACCAGAGAGAGAGAGAGAGTGGGAGAGAAGGAGACGAGAGACTGAAGTGGGGGGGGGGGGGTGGAGAACCAACGGATTCTTAAACATGTTTAAGTATTTATAACAATCATACAGCTTCATGCTCCATAACAACACTCGTAACAATCTATACAAGTTTTAAGCAATCAATGCGGTTTTATGGCTGTGGTTTTATTTTTGTTGTGAATATTGTACTCAATGATGGAATTCGATTGAATTCTATGATTTATGCCATATTCGAAGATCCACAAACACTACCTTGATGAAAATGAAAAATCAATGATTAAAACTGGTACTATTTTAATCAAGAAAATAGACGAGGGCTTGATTCTTTTGAATAATCAATGCATAAAGTTAGGATTGATTTGATGTCACTTTATTTGGAACACAGTAAAGGAAAGAAGTTTACGGACAAAGTTCATGAAATAAACAGATCATAATAAAGATTAAAGGTCAAGTCCACCCCAATAAAATGTTGATTGGAATCGATAGACAAAAATCAAACAAGCACAACACTGAAAATTTCATCGAAATCAGATGTGAAATAAGAAAGCTATGACAGTTTAAAGTTTCGCTTATTTTTCACAAGATTCGATGTCTCTCACTCACTACTTTTTTTTTCGTTTTTTATTGTTTGAATAATGCAATATTTTTTTTACAGAATTGACAATAATGACCAACTTGACTAAGCCACAGAATGTTAAATCATTGGTAATTTCACACGTCCAGGAGGAATAAAACTCGGTATCACATCGTAGTGAGGAGAACATTAAAATACTTTATTATAATGAAATACAAAAAGAAATTGTGAGTGGGTGACGTCATCAGTTCCATCATTTGCATAACGACCAAGATGTGCATACAACTGATTTGTAAAATTAAGCAAAACGTTAGATGTCATTAATTTCTTATTTTACATCCAATTTTTATGAAATATTCAGTGTAATGCTTGTTGGATTTTCTTATTTTTATTGAAATCAACTTTTGTTTTGGGTGGACTTTTCCTTTGAGATAAGCACATGCAGGTCTTGTCACATCACTGTCTATACCTCACGTTACTTAAATTTCTATATGAATTCGGTACCATTTCTGTGCCCCATCTATGCTTATCCTATTATAGACTTTGTGGACCCTTTTGGCCTATAAATGATGTTAGAAATATAATTTCATCGTCTTTCGATGCAACCTTGTTGGGATATCATTTAAAGCGATTTGTATGTCCGGCTTGCCTAGACATGGGGATGAATTGAATCTGAACTAATGCATAAACCTGATGAGTGAAATCCTTCGATTTCAATTTCAATTCTTAGTGATGTATTCCCTAAAATCTAAGTCTTTGAGTGGTCATCGAAAGATATTGGCGTGCATTTTTATCTTATGCACTGGGGATCATACAGATAAATTCTCAAATTCCAATATGTATTATGTATACTCTTGGGTTGTGATTGATAGCAATTTGTGTGAGATCAATGAAAGTATGAAATGCGTGCCCTCTTACGTGACGATTGAAATCATGAATGATATAAAGAGTTCTTTTGATTGAATAATAACAGGCGGCCGTTTCATAAAGCTGTTCGTAAGATAAGAGCGACTTTAAGAACGACTGGTGAACCTTTCTTACGCGCTAAACCATCGCCAATGAATATACCATTTGCCACAAGAAAGGATCACCAGTCGTTCTTAAACTCGCTCTTAACTTACGAACAGCTTTATGAAACACCCATCAGGTCAATAGCTTAGCAATGGTGATAAAATTTGAATAAAGAACATTTAAAATCAAGCAAAATATCAATGACAGTAATAAATTATACCCAATCGCAGCATATGCACTCTGTAGATTACTCAAGGCGCTTTTTGAAAATAAATTGAAGGAAATTAAGGAGAATAAAACAGGAATAAACTAAGGGTTTTTTTTTAACCCATAAAGTCATTCACAATTTTAATCTGTTTACAAGCTAAAGCAATGAAAATGTAAATTGTATAAGTGATTTGTAGGATTTTACATTTAAACTGGCTTTACAATCCTGTCACCCTCACGGGGCTCGTATATCATAAGTATTTAATACAATGGGCCTATTACACCTATATGGTATTATCCAAGCTTTATATCCCAGTAGGAATTCCGAAAAACTAAAGGATAAATATTCCTATAAGATGGCGCCAGTGTATTTTAATAGGGCGACATATCCAAAATTGAGCTCGATTTTTTTTTCAGTAAAAATGAATGGGTTAGTGATTAATCCATATATTTTCCGTAGTTCTGTCATATTGTATTTACTTGTTTCATTTTATAATCGCTAGCGTACAAATGGGGGCTCCGGGCAGTTGATTAATAAAAAAATTCCACGACCTAGAAAGACAAGTAAGAAAGACCCCCAAAAATAAAGGAAAAGAAAAGTAAATGGTAGAATATTATGTTATTTTCTGGAGATTATGCCAAAATTTGTCATGAATTAGATTTTCCGTTCGCTAGTTTCATTCCCTCGCTACTATTTTCACCCATATGCCATGATTTGATCCCTTCACTTTTCTGACACATTATTACTTGAAAACAGGAGGTCGCTCCTTGCCCCTCTTGTTGCACCGCCCTATTACCTGGTTCTCATTCATTATATCCATTACAACAGGCATATCCAATTTTCTCCTCTCCCTGAAATGCTTGAGACCTATGGCGTAGCAGGCGAATGGCTTCAAGATTTGGCGACAGTTAACACACACAAAATACAAAAATAATGAAGAAATGCACTAACTAAAACAATTAAAATCAACAAAATAAACCCTTAATTCCATTCTTTTCCCCTTGTATTAATTTTTCGTCAAACAACGTATCCAGAGAATGTAAAATATTTATACTCATATACATGTTAGTGTAAAGAAGCCTCATAGCAGGGCCCTGGGGGTGCTGAAGTACATTTGACAAGCAAAAAAAGGGGGGTCTACAAAATGAAGGTCGTTTTGGTCCCAAGAAAATTGACAAGCAAAAAAAAGGGCTTCAACACAAAATGTTGGTAAATTTCCTTACATTCCTCCATTTTGCCACACCCACCAGAATTCCGAGTGGTGCTGCCTATGGAGAATAATACACGCAGCACCCCCTGGGAAAATCTTGGGGGCGCTTCAGCACCCCAGTACCCCTGCTTCCCAGGGTTATATTTCATCGTAGAAAGAACAAAGTGATGACATCACGCATCCATAGTCTGGATTTATGCACATCGCAGGTTGGAGGCATGCAGGTAAATGTAAATTTTCATAACATTGATTGGCATGTGCGATGACTGAGAGAAGTCACGTTTTTTTCAAGCCATTTCCCGAAGACAAATCTATTTTATGTGAGTAGACCTACATCAGTGATCTGCATCATTTCAATGAAGCAAGACCTTCTTGAGCGACTGTTGATAAATGAAATTTCCGGAAAAGACATAAGCATATTTCTGATCGGGAAGGGAATATTCGATAGCGATATATTATGTAGACTGCTGTAAATGCCGAAGACATATGTAATTTGTTCATACTCTTTATATTCCTAATATATAGTATTATAATAGGCCTACAAAATTATAAGCCTATTTTACATTTTTCACCTCCTCACAAATTTATAAAAGAAATATACCCTAAACATATACATTATTTCCGGATGTAATGTCCCACTGTGCTTCGTTTCAACGCGCTGTATACAGAATATCTAAATCATAACGATATTTGAAAATAATCGTTATTCCTTTATTATGACTTTGGATATTACGTAATAAGTATAATCTTGCTTTATAGCAGTGCCATCTGAGGACACACGGATGGTGTATGTGTGATGGTTAGTTGATAATCACACCAAAATCAATAACACGCCATCTGGTTGTTCTATAATATTCGTCTCATCAAAAACAAAAGGGTCGGTCGAGATCCGAGCCAACTCGATCCCAATCATAAAATGAGTGTTGTTGTTTTTTCATCTTGAACGCATCTTTTCTTTTATGATATTTTAGGAATATTTGATGACAATTCAAAATAAGCTAGAAATGAATGATATTTCAAATAAAATCGATTTTTATTTGCAAAGTGGAATATGAACCAAAATTCGAAAGGTCGGGTTTTTGTGATCTTGGTTTGTGGTGCTATACGCTGAATCAATTGAAGGAGAATGGGTAAGGGATAAAAAGGCAGGGTGAGGTTAGAAATAAAAATCCCCAATAATCTCGAAAAGCAAAAGAAAGAGAGGTGAGAGGTGGTGGGCTGGAGAGGAGAAAGGGAAAGAGAGGATGAGACTGAGAGGCAGATAAATAGACTGAACAAAAGCAGACAACTGAAGGGGTACAAATGGTATCGTGCCTAATAGACCCTGATTAAAGACATGCTTTTGCTACTTTCAGTATTATGTAAGATTTTCATATTTCCCATCTATAATTACCAAAATAGGAACACGAGCTTGCTTTAGATAGGCGAGGTTATATCAGTAAACTGATGCCATAAGTTTCATTTTGTAACCATAGTGACACATATCCAATAGAACATTAGGATTTGAAAACGTACTCAAGATGACGTAATAGGACAATGTCTAGAAGACGCCAAGTTAAAAATATACATGTGTTACATGAGTATCATCTCCAGTGTTGTTAGCAAAATCAAATATTGATCTGAAACTGTTGTTGTTGTTGTTGTTCCGTATTCCTATTCCGTCTTCTTCTTCTTCCACAAAATCCCATTTGTTTAACACGTGGTTCTTGTTAGCTCTGCCCAGGCTCCGTCCCTCATCCAAATTCATCCAATCTTGGTAGACATGTCGTCCAGCATCCCTATATAGTTGTGCACCTTCTATTTCATTTTCCAAAATCACTCATGCATGACCATCCAGGCGCCATTTTGTAAATTTCAAGTTCATTTGCATACCATTCCTCATCCTGGCCGTCCTAACTCTCTTATCCTAAATGCTACAGACTTCTAACAAATTGCTGTAGATTGTTTAGGAGTTGCTCTTTCATATAAAAACTACGACTTGCGCTTCAAAATGCCGTCTTCTTGCCCTAAATTCAAATCCGAAATAATCTACATTAAAAAACTTCATATTTATTGAAATGCAAAGTAGGAAAATTGTAAAATGGCCATAACTACCTTGTTTTTATTAATTTCAGTCTCATATTTTCATGTTTTACTAATGATGTCATCCTTCACAATTCAACATTTTTTCACGCATCAGTGACCATTAAGTTTAGAAATAGCGCCCTCTATTGCAAAGTCAACAAATAGTAAAATGACAATAACTTTGTTGTTATCATTCATTTCGGTCTTATATTTTCAGGGCTAGCTTATGATATCATCCCTTATAATCCATGTTTTTACGCATCAGTGACCATTACATTTAGAAATGGCGCCCTCTATTGAAAAGTCGGAAATAGTAAAATGGCCATAACTTCCCTGTTTTCAATCAGTTTAGTCTCATATTTTCAGGGTTTGATTAGGGTATCATCCCTCATAATTCAAAGGTTTTTTACGCATCTGTGACCATTACCTTAATAAATAGCGCCCTCTATTGAAAAGTGGAAAATAGTAAGATGGCCATAATTTCCTTGTTTTCATTCATTTTGGTCTGATATTCTCAGGGTTTGCTAATGGTAACATGCTTTCTAATTCAGCCGTTTTTTACGCATCAGTGACCATTACCTCTAGAAATAACGCCCTCTATTGAAAAGTCGTAAAATGTAAAATTGCCATAACTTCCTCGTTTTCATCCATTTTGGTCTCATATTTTCAGGGTTTGCTTATGGTAACATCCTTCATAATTCACTGATTTTTTACGCATCAGTGACCATTATCTTTAGAAATAACGCCCTTTATTGAAAAGTCGAAAATAGTAAAATGACCATAACTTCCTTGTTTTAATTTATTTTGGTCTCATATTTTCAAGGTTTGCCATATTATTGTATCATTTCACATAATCCAACTGCGTTTTACGCATCAGTGACAATTCCTTTAAGAAATAGGGCCCTCTTATAATTTGAAAATTAATATCATCAAGAGTTTTCTCTCTATCTCCTTCTGTTTGTTGCCCTCTATCACAGCACAGGCGTCAATGCATGCACATCGTTTTGATACGATTGCAGTTATAGTTGTTGATGTTGTTCTTGTTTTAGCTTATACGACGCGTATCATTCAGCATGTTTAGCAGTAAATATTTGCGCCAGCCCCATAGTCTAATTGATTATCACCCGTATCAGACATCTGAGCTGGTCATTTACAAAACCGTATTTCCCTGTATTTTATTATTATCAGGAAGGGATAGGTATATTGTTTGTATTTTCCTCGGTCTCAATGCGCGTATTGACTTTGCATGCAGAGACGACGCAAAATATACCTATGTATTTTCCCTGGTCTCACATCCGGGCCTTTGAGGATGCGAATGAAGTGATAAGCTTCATAATGTTCCGCGCACCAACGATCTACGTCATAATAAAGACAACGCTGGATCTGGGCGCTTGCATGCAAGTACGTCATAATGGTAAAGTGCAGAGCCTAGACACTGATATTATCATGACACAACAGAACTCTATTCTTAAAAGATATCACTGTTATCATGATTTTTGCTCTAGATATCTGATTTGGATGATAATAAAAATATTGACTGCCCTTCTTTCGGGGAACATCAAATATATTGCCCTTAAAAGACCCATATTGCCCTCGTCTAAAGACTCGGGCCAATATCATTCTTTTGCTGGCAATATATTTGATGTTCCCCTCAAGACCAGTCAATATTATATAAATATACACGTCACTGGATTATATCATCCAACTTATACCGACCGAGAAGTCGAATCATCTTAACTAGCTTTCGTCCGCTCCTTAACTTAAGCATGTTAAGACTTTCTCAAATCAAGACTGTATGATCGGTCACACGTTTTTCCAAAAAATGTTAATTGCCTTGCGATTAATAATTAACATAAGTGACTCCATCCAGAGTCCATGAGTGGGATTAATATATATCTTCTTTTTTTCTAAATCCAAATTGACTTTCACTCTTCACCTTGGCAGTGCCATCCAATCCAATATTACGTCCTTTGCTCAGTAAATTATAATGGTAAAGAGTCAATTTGGATAAAAAGGACTGAAATGGACTCTGGCAACCTACATGTCACTTAACTTTGGTCCATCATGGTAATTGCAGGACAATGAGAAAACGTGTGACTGATCACTTGGATAGAAATTCCACAGTTTATATATACCAAATTACCAGATTATAAGTCTATATAATTTTGACTCAAAATCTTGTCATTTTCGATACAAATCATTTATTATCATTTTGGGAAGGAATAGGGTTTGGGAAGTCGAACAATATTTATAAATAGCTAATGAATTCCAAGAACCGGTCCACCTCTTGATCGCATATCTTCTTTTATTCATGAAGGTCAAGTGGAATCTACTTGACGGCGCCTATAAAAAAATATATTAGACTATATTAGTCCCAGCATATTCAATTCAAGTAAGTATATTCTGAATGAGAACATCATTTCGGTTTGGCGCTATGATTGTCATGCTACAGGGGTCTGGGATAAATTAAAACAAATTGGAACGGAAAACACTTCCGAATGACTGAATGAAGATGAATTTGGCCCGAAAATAATTTGACAAGCCCCCCCAAAAAAAAAAAAAATAATAATAATAATAATAATACAATAAAAAATTATGCACCCAAATGAAGGTGATTTTGGGTAACATTTCGATATTATAGCACACCGACCTTATTTCCATGCAGGGCGTGCTTCAGCACTCCCATCAGCGCCTCCGCCTCAAAGGACCATACGTTTTGAAACTAAAACAACCTGTGCGATCCTACCACTCAAAAAATAATGCCATTAATATATCAGACCACGTACCTTGAAATCAGCTGTGGGCCCACTTTATGTTTAGTATAGTCAAGGAAAACAATTTTTATATTAGTTATGTTAATTGTATCATCTTTTCAGTAATGAAAACAAAAGCTCTTCTCTGCAAATTGAATTAATAAAAAAATGTTCGCAGATCGACATAATCGACATTCATGAAAACTAAACGGTGAAGATAGGGCCGATACTAACTTTACAACTACCACTGCTATAGGATAATAATCAGTTTCATGACAACGAGAACTTCACTTACCTTCTATATAGGCCTACAGTACAACCCAATCAGATTCTTCTATTTCCCCGCTTTATTTCACAACCCAAGGTGAAAAGGATTTGGAATTTCTAGCAGATTCACACTATAAAAGTACCTTCAGTTTTTGATATCCAAACTCACAAGATCGTTTGAAAGCGGTTTGAAAGCAATATCTATAACCGCGCAAACAATGGTAATGAACTAAAGTCGCTCCGATCCGGGAATGCCATTGATCTGTTGATGGTGTTTGGGAATGATGCTCCCTTTGCAAAAATGGCGCTTTGAAACTGTAAATGCAGCAGTCACACAAAACACACCAACTCCAAATCAAGCAAATCAACTCCGCCAGTTCGACGTAACGCAGCATCGATTGGAATGGAGTAGTTTGTCTGGCTGAGGCGATACGCCACCTCGTGCGTGCAGTGGGTTATGCGAAAAAAAAAATCGGCGGTGTACTACCATACAGCTCTTAACTTATTTTGCATGTTATTTCCACTGAAACACCACGCATCCATCAACGTTCGTGGATCCAGAGGGAAATGGGGGGGGGGGCAATTGCCCACTTTTGTGACCAAACGTTTAAAAAATGATACCCCGTGGTATATTGTGTCCCATTTGCCCCCCCCCCCCCCCCCATTTCTAACAATACGGTTTTGTGTCGTACATTTTGATAAAATACAGTACAGCATACAGTAGTTGTATTGTGCAACAGTTCGGCATGCATGGGTCCTAGGATTCATGTTAAAAAACAGGTCTTTAAATATACTTGTAATATCTTTTTGGAGTAAATACTTTTTTGGTCGTCAAATTCTTTTGCAGAGAAAAATGTGACAGATTTATGAGAGGCAGTCTTTGTTCTTGTCATTTAAGAGGGATATTGCGGGTGCAGTGCCGGGGTGGGGGGTCATAACCTCGTTTTCGCTTTGACAATACACAGTACAACCCACCCCCTCTTCCCAGTTTTTTCGAAATCCAGGATCCGCCTCTGCCCACCAAGGTTTTGAATTCGAGAAAACATTCTGTTCCTGTTTCTATTTATGGTATTCTCCCGTAGGAACTCCGAGTCGGCAGGACAGCTTTTTGCTGGTGAACGCCAAGTATAATATGACCAATTACCTATATAGGAAACATTTTACGCCTAGTTTAATCAGTCATAGTGGCTGACCTAATAGACGACAGATATTACTCGGGCCTTTTTATCAAAGTGGAGACAATGGCAGAGAGGGGATTCGAACTCACAACCTTACAATTATGAGCCCAATGCTCTAACCACTAGACCACCCGGCCTGTCTATTTTTCTGTTCACTTATCATGCTTACAGCATGCTTTCATCAAAGAATATCCTACACGAGCCTAGTATGTGCCGAATAGATATACCATTCAGTTTTGACTGATTCTGCTTCTATTTGAAAAGAGTAAGCAAACAATTCCTTTGAATTACGTTCAACTTTATTCTCAGTGTGATAGAAATCCAAACTTTCGTGCCAAAATAAATGTCATTAAACATACTAAATAAATAATGCATTATACACTTGGCCAGGCACACACAAATAACTTTTTGAGCAAATTTTCATGCGTGCATGGTTCGACTATTAT